>NW_025946193.1:0-604 GCF_000764305.2 Hyalella azteca | reverse complement strand
ATGTCACAGTAATACTTAAATTACCTTTCAGATAGTCATAGATGTGATACATTAATCACATCTATGACTTACGTAATAACTTAAGTATAAGTACAGTATCATTCCTCACTGTGAAGACTGAACAGTTATACAATACAGTTAGTCCCTCCTTTTTTTACGCCCTATTTATTTCGGCAATGACCTATTGGCTTGATAATACATTCATCGCACAGCCATTCACTTCGATGTTGCCGTTCGTACGTTATTCATTTGTTCTCTATTTCGCCTCACTACTCCTCTTCAAACTGATTAAATAGGGTTCAAATATATATTGACTATTTTTAAAAAGTTACTATTTAATGAGGCACTGATGATCTATATTTTAATCAGAATTAATGTAATGAACGCTGTTAATTTTCATTCAGTGGTTTCAGGCCTTCTTCATTCAAAGGTTAGTCCCGGCGATATAGTCCCGTCTATCGTGGGTGCCATCACGACGTGAGAATTTCGCAATTTTGAGACCAAAAATAACGTAACAGTTCAAAATTGTTTCCATTGAGGTTGAAATGACAATGAAATTACAAGAACGGTTCTGCTTTCATTCATTTAATTGTATTAGTTTTAA
>NW_025946192.1:0-2113 GCF_000764305.2 Hyalella azteca | reverse complement strand
ACATCTGGAGCCATGGAAATTGAAGGTATATATTAGGTATATAATTGCATATATCACAATATTTGTATTGTGCAATCTCAAGATATTTACCACGTAAGTCTAAAATCTCTATAACATTAAAATTCTGAGTATTTTAATCATTATTCACGCCCAACACAGCCTTGCTGCCTTGCATATTTATCTTTAAGCGATCCTAATTTCTGCGAGTCTGCGATTGCAAATGCAACAGGAGCTAATTAAAAATAAATATTTAAACTAAATATATTGTCTATATTGTAAATAACAATAGATACAATAAATATATTGTATATAAATATATTGTATAAATATATTGTAATATATTACAATAAATATATTGTAAATAACTGCGCTCGGGTGCAGCATTATAACTTGCTAAAAAAATATAAACAATTATAAACCATGAGAGTGCCGACCTCGCACAGTGCGGCTTCATTTTACATGTTGATGTTTGTCAACTAATGTTGAATTTCGTGTGCAGCTTACGCCATCCGTTCGCCACAACCGCAACTAAACACCGCACGATCACAGCGCTGCCTTACTTAGCGTGTGCCACGAGGCAGCCAAGTCAGAAGTTATATGAACTTTTTATTCAGAAATAAGAGATTTTTATCGTAAACTTAAATGAATTTCATACGCGGGAGAAAATGTTTTTACTAACTACCCAACTAACCCACTTGTGTGCCTCACAGTNGCCTCACAGTGAAAGGTGCTTATAACAAACTAACCCACTTGTGTGCCTCACAGTGAAAGGTGCTTATAACAAACTAACCCACTCATAATTTATCATTCATGCAATATCTGTTCTTGCTTAAAGCTTCATAATTCAACTCGCCTGGATTCCGGTCAACGGTTAGAGCTCGTCCTGACAGCGCCGTTGTTGTCCCGGCCATCGTCCCGCGTGAAGCAATTTGGTGCGCGATGAAAAGATTATTAATAAGCAAGTTATTGAGATGCTGGGACAATTTGTCCAGCTAGTCATATCACCGCTGCAAGGAGAAAGAAATAAGCCCACCATTACTTGTTGATGGTTGCGTGAGTTGCCAATAACCTCCCCTCGACGTCCAGAATGTGGCTCACTAATAATTATACAAATTGCTCGCAATGTCGAATTTATGCTATTGACGAAACAGCTACAAAGATTTCAGGGATTTGCTTTGGTACGATCGAGTCTATATTCAAGTGTTGGACATCAGGAAACGTGCACTCAAGTAGGGAACAATTGAAATTAGTTCATTTTCAAAACTCCAAATTTAATAAATTTTGAAAACACATCACTGCATATTATTTGCACATCCTCTCTGATTTACTCAACCCTAGCCGTCATAAGGCGACTTCGGGCACAAAAATAAAACGAGTAGAAACGCCATTAGCTAAGCAATAAATTATTGAATGATCTTCCACATGATGATGATCCACAACTACTGATCACTAGGATTCGAGTAATGGCTTCAGAAAACGATTGCATCAAGAACTAAACTATTCTTGCTCAACGTTCCTCAAACTGCATGGCCGTCAGCTACATTCTGCATCATGGCTACGCAGATCAGAGTCATAATGAATCATTTTATGTATTGAAGCATCAATTGTAGTAATATAGTGTTAATAATTTGAACCTGATACTTCAGATGTTGTTACATAAGTAAAAGAGTTGCCATTAAAGCACAATTGCCGACATAAAACCTATGCTTTCAAAGATCACTGGATTTCATTCAAATATATCATTTAAAATTTGTCTCTCAACAAATATTTTTTCATGAAAATCCGGAATTCATTGATTCACGTTAGTTTCCGAAGGCTTCTTCTCGTTCGAAAACCGATTTTGTTTTCCCATCTCTAGAGTCAAAAATCGTTCCTTGCAAATTACATTTCCGCTCTGTTTTCGACGGCCAAAATACTCATCTTCATTGTAGAATGAAATTAATTTCTCGTCCCTAATTTCATATTCTGAATTTGTCCAGAGATTTGTGTAAGAATGTCATCCGTATTGCAGAGAGACATGGAACCTCACGCACGGCCCAGCCAAGCCATCGAGAAACGCTTCATCTCATGCGTCCCTGTGAAGCAGTTGCCAGATTGCTGTGGAGCTATTGCC
>NW_025946191.1:0-1893 GCF_000764305.2 Hyalella azteca | reverse complement strand
CTCATTATCAGGGTCTAAAGACCCGCCCTCAGGCCAGTACCTAATCTCAACCCTTTTGTGCAGTATTCCACGTCACCCATATGAAATAAAGCGGAGAAAAATCCCACGGATTTTTATTTCACTCCCGTTGAGCCATACATCTAAGCCATTCATAGTAACAGTCTTTATTGTGAAATTGATAGAGAAGCAATTTTTGCTGAAAATGAAGAATCCGACAGTGCCAAAATTATTCAAAAAGATCTTCCAGCCATCTGTATCTCCCAGTATTCATGTCACGGATAAGAGCCCGTTAGTGTTCGAACAAATCGTGACTGAAAAAACGACTCTTGACAAATGCATACGTCCATTTGCGAGTACGTTTCGTTTATTGATTTTCATTAGAAAATTTACCCCCATTCGGTGATCATTTACACATCATGGATCTCTTTTGATCGTGTCATGGCAATAATTTTACAAAGAGAAGGTTGCATTGAGACACAGCTTTCATTTAAAATTATACTGGAAAATTATTGCTCATCAGAAGAGAACATAATTAATGGCACAGAAAAAATAATCCAAAAATTGCTCCAAGCCAAACATTTAACCCTTCACATCACTAGAAATGAAGAGTTACACCAATGTAAACCTTTAAGGTTAATGACTTTTTCCTTGTAGCCATTCGTAATTACTGCTACGAAAGACGTGTTCACACGACCATTGCTAACGCGAAAAAATTAACCTTCACTGAACTTAACTTGGTTGCTCTTCACCAGTGAATAGAACTTGGTTATATCGATAAGTCGGGTTCAGTGAACTCCAGGCACAGATAGACTGAGGCCGTTTAACGGTGATTTTTCTTACAGTACTGTAAGAAAATCACCGTTAAACGGCCTCACCGGCGTTCTAGTGGTCGGCCGACACGTAAAAGGAAACACCGTTTGGCCGTTTTTGTCATATTTAACTCTAAAAACCTATACCAAACCTGAAAAAAACTGATAAACGATTTATTTTCACGTGGCGGCCGGCCACTAGAACGCCTCAGAGACCGTTTTTTACCGTTTTTTCGAACAGTGTAGCTGCCGCTTGAGAGGGAACATCAAGGCGTCCATGGCCGCGTTAACCGCTTAACGCATCATAGGCGATTATTATTAATGCGATTAACGCATCACAGATGTGTCAATCACTTCTATGGAGGCGACAAATAACTCCCCTCCTAAATATGATTCAAGTCTGAAATTTGGAATGTCATTCTGGCTAATTATTTTCAACAATCGGACAGTAAGATAAATTATGTAAACGTCGTATTACCGCTGTTATCGGAAACGAAAATTTTTTACCCATATTAGGATCGTAAAACGCGCGACTTTTCTAACGTTTTCGCGACGGCAGTTGATTTCACTATTTAAATTTCATTGATCGCAATACCAAGCATTTCTGAATCATTCTTTTAGTATTGGCTATAATTCAAATCCAAATGGTTAGTGAAACTTCCGTAGATTAAAGCAAGACCAGACCCATTGTCATACTGGGTGTAGGTGCTGTCTGGCCTATGACAATAAATCTTCTGTCGTTCAAGATAAACAATCCTCCGTTTCTCCCAACTTCGCAGTCTTGATCAGCTTTAGAAGCCCTTGTCTGAAGCTGCAGTGGATTTTAAAGGGTCAAAACCAACAATAAACGTGTCCATGTATCGTCAATAATATGTAAATATTATTAAGCTGGGGCCGTATTATCAAAACTTCGTAACTTTTTTTACTTCCGACCAAAAAGTTACGTGTTACGTAAGTACACCCTAATTTTGGCATTATCAAAACATTCGTACGTAAGACTTAGCTAAAAGCGTATTATCAAAACCATCTGGCCAACTGACCAATCAGAGGCTTTGGATTTGTTTACATTCTGTGAACTTCGATG
>NW_025946190.1:0-759 GCF_000764305.2 Hyalella azteca | reverse complement strand
AGTGGCAAATTCAGTAAATTTTAAATACAAAAATTACTCTACCAAAATTCTTCTTAAAAATTCAGTAAAAATTTAAAAGCAAAGAATACTCCACCAGAATTCACCTTATCTCTATTGAAAGTGTTTGTGTTTGTGAGTTCACAAACACAAACTCCAAAACAATGAAGATATTGTGAATTTTTGCGGAATTTTTGCGGCTTTGAAATTTTTAATAGGACTTGATGGCTTACTGATACTCTAGCGTTTCAAAGTAATTTGTAGTGTGTTTTAAATGATAATGTTTCATGTAATGTTCAAAATATTATGTTTTTAAAATGATAATGAATGCAATTTTAGGATGACATAATTTGTTTAGTTGTAATAGCTTGATTGAAGATTAGAGAATGGGCTTAATAAATAATTTTCTAGTTACTTTTTCAATATATCGAACCAAATTCTTGTTGGCACTAGTATATCCATAATAAGGTTACAGATTTTGTTAATTTATATTACTTGTAGGTACTATTGTAACGCTGAATTCAACAGTTTACACTTGCATGTACCTATATATAATAATATATACACATACATATATACAATGTTATTATTATATGTAGAGGTTTATCTATATAATGATATTATTACTATAGTAATGCTGAAGTTCTTCCTTTTTGCAAGTTTAATAGAAACCCAGGGGATGTTTTCTTTAATAATGTCCAATTTTCTTCAACAAGTCAAATAGAATTCCCTGCTGGCATAGACAGATCATAAAGCAGGTTA
>NW_025946189.1:0-519 GCF_000764305.2 Hyalella azteca | reverse complement strand
TACAAGATGTAATATTCAAGAATTAAACTTGTAAGTAAACCCAACGAAACTTTAAATGTAGCTCTTTGTAAAAAAGAAAGAATTAAAACGCTATCTTTAATACTTTTTACTTTGTGATTTTTTTAAAAGAGTAAGTTCCCACGCCGCACCCTGTACATACAGCTGCAGTATGAACAGCAAGACCAAGGGTGGATTCCAATTTCCAACTCCAAGCCCAAGGGTCCAGACTCCAGTGTACCTATTCCAAAATGTCAGAAGTAGGACTCACAGCCATCAATGCTGCCTCACTTCAACAATTGTATCTCCCTGGACTCTGGCCTGGAAAACTTCTCCCATTCCTTCAGCTTCATGGGTCACAATGGGTTATGGGAGCATGTGAAGGATTTTATTGCTGTGTCAGTGAAAGAAGTCTCTGGCCATCTGGCAGGGTTGGCAATGATTAAATCAAAATGATTAAATCACGTGATTAAATCACTTGATTTTTTTATAAAAAAATCATGATTTTTTTTATTTTTTCGA
>NW_025946188.1:0-291 GCF_000764305.2 Hyalella azteca | reverse complement strand
AATTTTTTCGAAAAATTCATACGAGCAAAATGTTTTTCTTTTTACATTTTAAGTATGTTTGTGAAGTTTCATGATGATCGGATAATAACTGTAGAAGTTATTCGGTCCCCAGGTCGGTCCCCTTAAGTAAGAAGTAATAGTTACTATACCTATATAATAAGTATTACATTTTATAATATAGGTTCCCATTTTAACTAAACTGTGTTGTAGTCACATATGAGTCAATGCACTGGCATTGACCAAATGAGTAGTCAAACTTCATAACGCAATTCTTGATTTCGTAATTATGAA
>NW_025946187.1:0-359 GCF_000764305.2 Hyalella azteca | reverse complement strand
GTGGGGCGAGTCAGGGACCCGAACTGCGTGTCGTAGGTCGCGTAGGTCGCCAGCAGGCTCGTGTCGAACCCGACCTGCGCATACCAGCTCGTGAACGCGGCAATTTCGAGGCACCAACACAATGTGTTACGAATAAAGGACTGATTGTTGCGAACCCGACCTGCACATACCAGCTCGTGAACACGACAATGTCGAGGCACCAACACAATGTGTTACGAATAAAGGACTGATTAATTGTTGAATTCATGCGATGTATAATATACAAGGGCCTATACTTTCAAAAAAGTTAAGAGATCGTAAGTTCATCAGCCAATCATTGACGGCCTTTCAAGCAAAATCCACAAATCATAGACAAGAAA
>NW_025946186.1:0-1836 GCF_000764305.2 Hyalella azteca | reverse complement strand
ATAATCAACTTGCCGCGACTCTATTGAAAGATCACCAATAGAATAATTAATACTATAATATATAATACTATAATTATAATTGGTTTGAGGGGGGAAAATGGAAAATAGGCGAAGTCTTTCTGCTGTCAGAACACCAGAAATGAACAGCACACAACTTCAGGATGCGAAGATAGTTTAAATTACAACCTCACTAGAGAAATAAATCTCAGTTTCATATTGATCCCATGCAGTAAATCACATCGTTTAATTCTAACTTAAATGTTTTCATTTGTTAGTGTTAGAGAATTAAATCTCAGTTTCATAAGGATACCATGCAGAAAATTCACATCGTTTAATTCTAACTGTAACGTTTTCATTTGTTAGTGTTAGAGAATTAAATCTCAGTTTCATATTGATACCATGCAGAAAATTCACATCGTTTAATTCTAACCGTAACGTTTTCATTTGTTAGCGTTAGAGAATTAAATCTCAGTTTCATAAGGATACCATGCAGAAAATTCACATCGTTTAATTCTAACCGTAACGTTTGCATTTGTAAGCGTTAGTGCTTACAACATGCAGGGCTCGTGAGAATGCGGAAGCAAATAATCCTCCTTACCGAGACAATTCGGGTTCGACGAATAAATGAGGCTTGGGCTCTATTACAGTTGAAATTTACTGCTTGACCACTACGGCGCCGCGTGTACTTGAAATGCCAATACTGCATGGTCGCTGCAGCTGAAAGCCGGCATTATTGGGGGAACGTAACCGCAGTCATAAGTCGGTAAGCCACGAGCATAGAGAAACTGGGGCCATACTTTCAAAATTCACTAAGTGAACGTAAGTGTTACGCTCTATTTTCTTGTCCATGATTGTTGGATTTTGCTTGAAAGGCCGTCAATGATTGGCTGATGAACTTACGAGCTCTTAACTTTTTTTGAAAGTATAGGCCCTGAAATCTATAAAAAAAACGGTTGAAAAGCATTCGAGACAACCACACGCACGATAACACGATCAAACAAACTGCATCCACTTTATCTGAAACACTATAATAATTGGGCACTCACATAATAAAATCTTCAGATAATCCTGGATATACGAAGGAAAACGCATACAATAAAAACAAAGGTTAGTACCTCCATATCTCAAGTCCATAAATCGAGGCAGCAGAATCTGTGCAAGGAATACAAAAAATCTCGGGCTACGAATGGCCTGCAGACAGCGGGGTAAAGAAAAGGCTATTGTTGGCATAATGTTACAAGGCTGGCAAGTTACGACACAGTCAGCAAAGGGATCTACAAGCATGAGATCCAGCTCACGGGAAACCTGGTATTAAATGCAGGTATATTATTTATTATATTGATATCTTTGTTGAACACAGTGATACTGCAAACTACACAAGGGCCCTCGTGCATATACGTCTTAGCTGGATGAACGGCCATTCATACGGTAAAGCACTTCTGTCTTTAATTGATAACGCTGCGTAAGAACTATATTCAACATGCACCCTAAACCAAATACTCCCCAAGTACTGAGTACTGCGAAATAAAAGGAAATGCGCAAATAACCATAGTCGCGGTCACCCGTGAACATATTGAAGCTAATGCAAAACACGCGTAAATGAATTTCCTTTACTTCCCAACTTTTGGCTTCCATCACGGCTAATTTTATCTCAGTGATGGAAGAGGATAATTTTCAGTGATAGAGCACACCTGACTTCACTACTGATGGAGCTAAGAAAATAATACCTACACGCAGGACCACTCGCGGATTCCCGCATTTGTACTAATCTAATAAGGAAACATGAAAAAAATTTCTTCTGTTGCATGGGAATGCTAATCAGATGCATGTCAGCAT
>NW_025946185.1:0-535 GCF_000764305.2 Hyalella azteca | reverse complement strand
TCGTTCTGTGCTTTCAATGTTTTACCATTGAAAGTGAAATTGTTTACCAGCACAATATGAAGATTGACTATAGTATAATTTGTGACTTCTGATTTTTGAATCTAGATTCCACGAACTGACGATGGAGACTTTTCTTTGCTTTTAAATTCTTAGTTAATTTGCGATTTAAGCAAACAAGTGATATAAATTCACTAATTTTCTATATATGCTGTTTCCTAAGCCGAGTTTAAAGGAAAGTATTAAATAAAATCTATTAATTTATATGTGTATTTTTTGTTTCATATCATTATAAATATCAATTTCTTCTCCGCTGATAACGTTAAACAGTTGTTGAGTATATGATGCGCCTTTTTCCGTAGGGCATATGACAAAAAAGTAAGTTTATTTGTGGAGGCGACCATAAAATTAATGCCATTTCAAAGAAACAACCGTAAAAAATTCGATTTTTCCTGATTTGAGTAAATGTTTACTCAGGATTACACGTTTTCGTGTCGATACATAGCAAAACTATTAGAAACAATATTACACTCTCTTC
>NW_025946184.1:0-36323 GCF_000764305.2 Hyalella azteca | reverse complement strand
GTTCTATATCGCGTATGTATATGCGTTAGTAAAATACCTTCAACCCTAAGTGTGGTTGGTCGCTGGTCAACCTAGCATTATTTGGTTCACTTTCTATTGTTTGAACCTGCGATCAACACAAGTTATACCAGCTGTATAACTCGGCGCTGCTCCCGATATTTAATTTCTGAGATGCGATAATTCATTTATTGACGATTTAACCTTTATCGCTGTTTCAGGTTTTGTTCTGAACGAACGGAAAGAATCAGTTATCAGAGTAGATTCCCATTTGAACCTAATAAATTATAATAAGGAATCGTGCAAACCAGGTTTTGAAACTTGAACGATATTCTAACCTGAATTTTGTATTATTACGAACTTGTATGAACGGAACTTTGATTTAATTTCATTTATTAAATTTATCCCCCATTTTGCAATACTTTAAGACAATTCTTCGTGTTTTGTCTACAACCTGAACTATAATTTGCAACTTATTCAAACCTGATACGACAGATACAGCGAATGACGCGCTATAATATTTCTCTTCCTCACTCTTCACTTCTCCACTCTAATGTCCCAGCACAACCTCCCCCTTTGAAAACAAAGAAAATAGACATAAATACATTATTTTTTGGAGGAGGAAACGTTTTTTCATATAAAAAATTGTGATATTTTTTACTATTATTATTGCATTCAACTTTTCGGTAAATTTGAGATTCAAGTAATCAAGTGATCTTGAAGTTTACCCCGTCTCTCATTCCCACCTGAATGAAACAATATTATATTAATTCCTCCCTTTCCATTCCCAAGCGACTGTCCCACAATGAAATTCCTACTAGAAAAACAAGGAAAATAGACATTAATAATTTATTTTTAAATGAGAAAACGTTTTCTCATATAAAAAATTGTGATATTTTTGACCATTTTCCTTGCTTTTAAATTTTCGGTAAAGTTGAGATTTAAGTAATCAAGTGATCTTGAAACTTACCTATTTTCTTATTCGCACGCTAATGAAACAATATTATATTAATTCCTCCCTTCCCATTCCTAAGCGAATGTCCCGCAATGAAATTCCTCTCGCCTCCTCAAATTCCCACTAGAATTCAGGAACAAATTTTTCTTGGCCTAAGCTTGAAGCTTCCACGACTCAAAAATATCCTTCAAATGAACAAGTAGTCAATAAATGTTGCATGCGCCCTAATTTACTGACCACATCACAGTGAGGGGCTGGATTGAAGTCTTGGTCAATACGGTCGTCATTCATACTAGCATTAAATCATCACGAAAACTTGCAGTTAGCTACTCTTATTAACTCGAGGATATTTGCTCGTGCGAGCATCAAAATTTTCTTTCACACTTTTATTAGTATCATTCATGCATTCCAGGAACAGAGATGAGGCCCTCTCATGTATTCAAAAATTTTGCAGTAAATTTACTGAAAAGACAATTTCTACGCGTATAAGTGAACCATGTAATGGATCATTGATACTTTTCAATCAAATTAAATAAATAATATTATGCAAAGTGGGATTTTTTCATGAAACTTCCTTGAATTTATATTTGAATCGAATTATTTGAGAATCACAAATGATAGGACTATCTAAAGTAGAAATATAGGTACCATCATTCGCTCGTATCTCAAGTCAATTACTAAGCAAAGACCTGTCGATAATCATAGTTAAAAATTAATAAAATGTTCATTTCGTAAAAAATTGCTGATCTTTGTACTAGCCATTGCCTGGAGCAGAGTATATAAGAAGTATATATTTTTCTGTATTCCTAAAATGTTTGTACTAGCCATTGCCTGGAGCAGAGTATATAAGAAGTATATATTTTTCTGTATTCCTAAAATGTTTGTGCGCTGACGGAGGAAGACTCAACATGGCCTGCGGTTGCCAGAGAGGATGCAGTTGCCCTGCTTGCTTTTACTTCTTTTTCTTCTTCCTATCTGTATAATTAATTTATAAACAATTATTAATCATCTTTATCCCAGTTATAATTAAATACTACCCACCTAATGTGCTCATGGTTCCAAGAATTTATATGCTTCAGTTTGCCCTAACTATTCATTGGGAAGTAATATAATGATATAAATATATTATAAATAGTTACTATGTCATCAAGGCAAAAAATAATATTAAACAATATAAGAGTAAAGCTGGAATTCCATTCACTTTTCAAATAAGAATGATTTAGCGGAAATATTGGAAATATAATTTTTTGTATTAATTTAATTATAATGGGTTGACTGGTCAAGGCTGGTGTTACTTATATCGTATGATATATAAAAGTAAAGCCGTGCTGGCGCGAGCCTCCCGTAGCGTTCCTTGTCTTCGTTTCTATTTCATTCACGAAAGCTACGCTTTTCAACGGATTCACGGCAATAGAAGAAAGGTAAATATATATGCCTGCTTTATTTGTTATAGTGAATGGCTTTTAGAATGTATTAATAATTGAAGTTTTGAGTAGGGGGCGCGGTTGATGTGCACTGGATCAGACAGAGATCAGGGGGGGCAACCCAAACTATCCGCTGCATAACCCGGCGGTGATCGCCATGGATTGTACCTGAGATTTGCAGACAAATTCTCAAGCCGATTATGCAACAGCTTCAACTATTTATGCAGGATTTTATAGCATGAAAACATTCCTTATACCTGCTATTATAATATTGAAACGATCTGGCAGCTTGCCAAGCCACACGTGTCGGTCCATTATTAAATGCTTCATCGAGTAAAGAAAGACTCGTACGAGTCCCATAAATTAATTTTGATATTTTATTTACCTATAAGGTAATTGCAAGACATCGATCCAATCATCCATCACCATTGGTGATTTAATATTTCTTAAGTTTCAATATCAAGGTAATTTTAGATCCCATCTTCCGTATTGCTAAAAAAAAGCATTGGCCGGTATTTGAAGATATTTTACTCCTTGAAATATAAACTAATTTTGGAACAATTGATCATAATGTACCATTAACATCTACAACATCATATATTATTATTTTACGGTAACTCAAGTAAAAAAATCCAGGCTGTTTTCACGTAACCAGAATCACTTCCCAAACGCACCGTATACCAAATCGCTTAAATAACAGAGAATGATGAGCCAATGGTACAACTGACTTAGCTTATGGATAACTCCTCATGATTAAAATGTTTATTCAAGTTATAAAACATTCACAAGTTAAAGCATCGCCCCGGTCGTGACTTACTTCAGTTATAAATCGCAGAATGACGCGCATTTCTGGACTTGTTTTTATTTATTTATATTTCACATGCTGAGGTTTGATAAGAAAAAATTATTTCCAAGGGAACAAATGACGGCATAGGTTAAATTTATGTATCGTTTCAGAGTGCAGGAACGTAGAAATAAAGCTAAATGTACAAATGTTGATGAGTTCCATGTCACTCCAGATGCCTAACATGTGGGTAAATGTTCATCTTACATTTTACATTTCTTACAAATATGTGGTCCCAAATTTCGTACTAAAGGAGCATAGAAACTACAGGCGTTAATGATAATTATGATAAAGAGGCTTACAAATGATTGGGGAAATTTTAGTTAAGAGAAAACGTTTCGTGGAGAAACTCAAGTATATGCGAGGCACGAATTTGATGACCTAGCCCAAATGCATAGAACTTCAAGCTCAGAATTGTGCTTCATATCGCTATTCTAGTCTCTGATTTTATCACTCATGAAACATTACGTGATTTGTAAATGAGAGGCAGCCTTCTTTGTAGGAAAACAACGAGTGTTTCATCATCATCATTAATAGGCAAATCAGTATCTTCCAGTTACGATACTTACTTCAAGCCAAGGGAAATGTCCTCATCGTAATGAAAACAATATTTTAGCACATGAATTACATAATTTTTAAGCTCCTTGCAGTATTAGGAGAATAAATTCTCTTGAAATCATTGTTTATGAAGTGACTGGATGCTACACGCGTCAGGCGCTGCAGGTCGGGCGCAGTTATGCGTTGCTGTTGAACAGCGCAGCCTCCCGTAGCTGTGATACCGACCGAGCTGACCGAGCAAGCATTCATAATAATAAATAAATGCATAAAACTGTTGGATTAATTCATGTTATTATATGTTATACATATGTACTGTATATGTTATTTTCTAATAGATATTATATTATAGTTGCATGGCTGTTAGCTAATTAACTAAATCCAATGATATGCAGATTTTTCCCGTGCGTTCATCGTTGAATTATCTATTAAATTTAAATAAGCAACAGTCAATAAAAGATATTTACAATTTTTCTTTATTGAATTGACGATTTTTTGTTCTCGAACCCAAAGATTGTAAAACATTCTCGTCACACAGCCTTTGTATACAAGCAAACGTCACACAAAGCAAATTGTTTTTTATTTTACATTTTACGTATGAATACGAAATTTCAGCAAGATTGGATGATAAATGTAGAAGTTAGAGGGTAGCCGGTCTGGAGGGTAGCCGGTCCCCTTAAATCTGTTCAGTAGTTTAGAAGAAATTTCTTGATCGCCACGAATTTAAGCGACAAATTATCCGGCGATACGGGCCGAATATAAGGAAGTGTCAAGAATGACGGTGAATTGAAAAAAACTCGCAAACGAAGGTAAAATCGAAAAAAATTTAGAAGCCAAAAAAATCACCGTTTGGTAGTTAAGAAATGTATGTTCAAAATTTCGTTCAAATCTGTTCAATAGTTTGGAAGAAATTCTTTGATCACTGCGAATTCCGGCCTGTTTCGCAATATACGCGTAACTCACGAATGAAGGCGGAATGTAAAAAAAATACGAGTTAAACACCGTTAGGTTCTGTGAATACATGTTCCAAGTTTTATTGGAGCTGCGTTCATTAGTTTGGGAGATATTACTTGATAATTGAATTTCGAGATTGGTCGTGAGACCGGCCGTAAATTCGCCCGCGACGTCCTAGGTCAATATAGTGCTGAAACAGTTGAAACAGCTTAAAAACATTATGGTTCACTAAATGCGGTTTTATTTGTGAAATACGCATTTGTGTTTGACCTTTATCTTTTAAAATTGCATCCTACTTAATTTCAAGAAAGAGGCGTATGTCTGTGGGGGGCGCTATAAATTAACTAGGGAGCCAAAATGGGAGCCAGCCTGAAAAAAATTTGGGAACCACTGAGTTAGTCGGTCACACAGAACACCGCTGGCAACAGCGCCGCATAGCTGCGACCAACCAACATCCACTGATAGAAATGAATGTAGCATTAGATTCATAGCTTCTACAGCATTAATTCTAAATGAAACTCTTTAGAGTATTCTTCATTGATTTCATTACGTATTATTTTTTCCGTTTAGTTAGACGGTTTGTGATGAACTTGGAGCGGAGCCAGCACAGGGGACAGTTCCATCACGTGAGTTCTCGTACTGACAGACAACTTCTTACATGCCAGGGGCCATACTTTCAAAATTCGCCAAGTGAACGTAAGTACTTACGCTCTATTTTCTTGTCTATGATTGGTGGATTTTGGTCGAAAGGCCGTCAATGATTGGCTGATGAACTTACGATCTCTTAACTTTTTTTGAAAGTATGGGTCCAGGATTTTACTCAAGTAATATCGCTTGAATATTAATATCTCAGCAACTGCATCTCGTACATATGAGGTCTCGAGTCATCGCTTCACGTAACTTGATATCTAAATTATCTTGAAGGTTGAAACGATGATTTAATGGAGATTATTGATATACATTAGTTTATCCTCGAATATTTTCTATGTTAGAGAACGCTAAATCTGGGGGTAACCATTACATTGATCTCTATTCGTGCTGGTCTGGCATAGACGAGCTTTCTTCATAGAGATTCTTAGAACAGAAATGGCCAGTATCGGTAATAACATTGAATTATCCTTTGCAAAAATATGTTATGTAAATGACAGCAATTTTCTCTGACACAAAATATTCACCAGACCTGCAGCAATGATGGTTTAGTTACTATGTCATCACGGAAGTTTAAAGACGAGACATCAAATGGCGACTTCTCTTCCTTTATGCATTCCCATAATGAACCATTGATAATATATTAATTGAACACATGGAAAATGGATAGAAATTTGTTATATGTTATGAGTTGAAACTCGCCAAGGGAATAAATGCGTTCAGACTGACGACGAGCCACCGTTTGGTTGCAGTTCACTTCGACAGTTCGATGGGACAATTAATCATAACTTAGTGTGGCGGTTGGTCCTATAACTAGCGCATGTGTTAGTAAAATATCATAACTTACTGTGGCGGTTGGTCCTATAACTAGCGCATGTGTTAGTAAAATATCATGACATAGTGTGGCGGTTGGTCCTATAACTAGCGCATGTGTTAGTAAAATATCATAACTTAGTGTGGCGGTTGGTCCTATAACGGGTTTGTTATATGTTGCAGTGTTACTTCTCTTCCCTCTGTATTCATGTTTGAATAGCTCAACATAATATTCCTCTTTCCCTTCTCGTGCGGTTTGCATCGGGTAGTCTATGAATACTGACAGAATTAACCTAAGTCTCGTGATCGCGTCATCACGACATTATGTCCGACTGGCCTCGGACAGCTGGAAACTCGGGCTGGAAGGCCACGACTTCAACGGTCGCGGATGATTCGCTTCATGTACTCATGACGAGTCACAAAAACTTAGAGATACCGAAAATTTCAAGCTAACCCTACCTAATCGAGTTTCATGATACGATCGAGCTTACAGATTTAAGTCACTTTCGTAAATGAATATTACGTGACATATTTTCCGGGAGGTAATGAATTTTCATGAAAAATAACTCAATTTCTGTGAGTTAAAACCGTATATATTCCCGATATCCATGATATATTTTGAAAGAATTTCCTCTATATAGATTTTTTTGAAAAATTATGGATATCTTTCTTTACAGGGCAACTAATGTAAAAATATCAACATATCGTCGTCTTGAATCAATTCTCTCTGCAAACGAGTACTGCATTATACAAGGATGAATAAGTTCAAATGAATTAGATGATATTACGGTGAAGATGATTGGAGAATAAAGGAATGAAATTTCCAGCTATTTTGAGGAGGGAATGTGTAACTGAGTTCCGTGAAGTGAACATTCATGACGTAGCGATGTAGTTTATTTAGTGTATATGAGTGCATGAATGAATTCTGTGTGTTCCTTCTTATTCAAAAGCCTAACTTTTGGCCCCAACCCAACATATTCCTGGTATTATATCTTTACAGAGCTGTTTATTCGTACGCTGCAAGTGTCCAGGAATATGCAGCTATCATTATTAAGAAAGATTAATGAAATCAGAGTATTTGTGATTCAGAGAAAACGTATGACGGAGTAACTCAAGTAGAATTGTGTGACATTGACTGTCACGATGCACTTCGAAGTAACGACTTCTTCCTCATTGCCCTGGCGTCATAAAGTTATAATTATGAAAGGTTACGTTCTGAGGTCTGTAAAAAACTCGTGCATAGTTGAATGGAAGCTGTACAAATTCAAGCCTGGGTTAGGTTTACTTGTCAGCCAAATTTTTGCCAATAACCTTGCGGAACGAAAGTTCTTGCTCATGCACTTGACAGACATTATTCGAAAAAATAATGTTATTGAAAGCCATCGTTGAAGAAACTATAATCATTTGATGGTCCATTAGTCTTGTACCGCTCAATCGCTGGCAGTTACGCAGCGCTGTTGGCAAACAAAGCTTTTTGCTGCCCGTGCGAGAGCAACAAGCGCGACAGAACAACCATGGGCACAGCAGCCAAAAATTTATAAGCAAATAAATGAGTAAACAAACAAACAAAGTAATATATAAAATAAATGCAGAAATAATATGTTTTTTAATTAATAAAACAGCCTTTTTGGTTGGGTCCAGCCGATCAATCCTAACTTTTCTGAGTGACTCGCTCCGCCACTAAGACGTACGAATAAAAAACATGTGAACAACGTTCGAATAAAGAACATATGAAGAACGTACGAATAAAGCTACAATTTTCCATAAGCTAATATATGTTGGATGTCATGAGATCTAATATATTTAATTTAGTGGCCTTGCCATTTTATTTTCTGCACAAAATTTACAGATGCCACCGAAGTCGCGTTAACAGAAGAATATCGGAAAAATATTTCATGCCCTACGAATTAACGGTGAACGAACTGCCACAATTTACGAAGAATAGCAGTCTTCGTTAGGGGGCGCGCTAGTACACTCATAGCGATGAATGGGTCATATTGTGCAAATAGTGACACACTTACTGCATGTAGCACTGATACGCCTATTTGCCTGGCCAAACTGAGACATGATAACCCAGACAAGGACAAAAGTGCGTCGCTATTTGGA
Organism: Hyalella azteca; assembly: GCF_000764305.2. Taxonomy (NCBI): domain Eukaryota; kingdom Metazoa; phylum Arthropoda; class Malacostraca; order Amphipoda; family Hyalellidae; genus Hyalella; species Hyalella azteca. The sequence goes on along the minus strand of NW_025946184.1, from coordinate 28,027 downwards.
CAATGCAGTTTCAGTGCATCCATCGTATTCCGGATATTATGGCCTGCAACTAAAGTAAAATGTTGCATTTAGAAACTATTTCCATGTACTCCGTACGTATATCTAATATAACATAATACAAACTATTATATGGTCAGTTTCATAAGTAATTAGGACGAAAAATTCTACTTTTATTAAGCAAAAAATACTTTACGAGAGTTACAGTGAACTAATTAAAGATGGTTACGATAACAGCCATTGCTGTCACCAGCACATACTTATACAGTGTATACATGTTCACCGAAAGGACCAACACTCCACGATGTGTCACCAAATGTCTCAAGCATATGGAATGTTTCACATTCTGACCACACTCCGAAACAGTCAATGTGCTATACATTTTTCGGTATTTGTTCGATATGAAATAATAAATTATTCATTTCAAGAGAGCAAAACAAGAAAATTGTCATGATATTCACTGCAACTTGACGTGTTATAATACAACCTAATTTATCACAAGCTGAACAACAATTAATAAGCGACACGGCACTTACACTTAGTAATGGTGACTTGCAGAAAATTAGCGACAACAGCAGTACAGTGCGGGAACCAAATTCTTCAATGTTCAATTCATCTTCAATGTTGCCAAGTCAAACTCGTGTATTTTAATCATTAATGCCCAAATTCATTGATTAGCATTTAAAATGGTCGATGAACAAATTAAATTAATAATAAAATCTAAATCAAACTCCGGAGGCTCAACGTTTTTTTATTAATATTGTAGGAGCATTGAATGAATATGGATGATAAGGAAAGTTTGGGTGCATTGTTCATTCTCCGAGATGAAGAAATTCATTCTCACATTTAGGTTTTTTTTAGTCTTCACTCGAGGCTGATTAATTTTCAAATGGAAGTGAAAAGCCAAAATATAGACATTTTATTATCATATTATTTCGTGAGAGGAAGACTTTCGGCGGATAGAACTATAGAAATCGTAAAATTGACCAAAACTCTCCAGAAGAGACTCGTTACTTATTGACAGTTCTCAAATCGGGGACTTTTGTGGGAAATTTTTCCCACCATTGATAATATTAGTAGTTCATCCTTTAAATTTGCTAGCTTGATGTTTTTGTTTTGTTTGTGTCGTATTCAGAGTTTTGTTGTATTCAGTTTTTCGTAGTTTAAGTAGGTAGCAAGTATCGGCTAGGATCAGCATTCCTTTATCAGCTCCCATATTGTAAAGTCATCCGATCTAGTACCGTTTTTTATCTCAAATCTGCGTAAATTCTCAGTTATTCATTAAATTCATTCATTCAACACATAAGTATACAGCGACTTCAACCGGAGAAGCATCGGAAGATTCAGAAGTTCTAAACGTCTTCCTGGCTGCTTTTTCCCTATCTTTTCGTTGGTGTGAATGTTGCTTTTTTCATATTACTTTTTTACGCTCTGTATAAAAGTTTTTCTACGATGCTCTAGGCAATTCAACGATCAATTATTAATATATCAAATTTAGAACCAAGTGAACGAGGTCTCTGTTATAGGCCGAGGAACTAGTTTCCTTAGCTGTGACCTACGGTTCAATATCTTTGTCTCAAATTTCCAACGTCAAGCCTCCAACTGCATTTTTTCTATTTTCCGCCTAGAGTACCTTTCTTCAACTGATTTCCTCTATTTTTCATTATGCCTCTTAACTGCATTAAACACTGAGATGCACCAAAATCTTAGGTATGCATTTATTTATTTATGTCCTTATTTGATTCATAAGTTAGAGTAGGTTGTCACATAGTTAATGTTCGATTAATTCATTTTTATTGAGTAGAAATATTTTCCTTCCAGTATCGGGGACTCATCGGGACAACAAGGAATTTTAAATACCGCAACCACTTCATAGATATCGCCAATCTACCAAATTTGTCAACTCCAAATTCATCCTGGTTGCTGTTGTAGTAAAATTCGGGGTCCCCCCGGTTTTACCCCGCGCTCTCAGTACGCGTATTGATACTTGTATCCGAACAACTTTATACTCACTAACCGGGAAAATCCAGAGCGACATAAAATTTTTACTTTTTCCATCATAACTCGGCAACGTCCGCCAGCCGCACCCGGGCCGCCAGCCGCTCCAGCATTCGCAGCGAGATCGGGCACCAACCCTAAAAATCAAGGATTTTGAGACAGAAAATATGGACTAAACTTTTTGTATTGTTAATGTAGATTAAAGCTTTTAATCTAGACTAAAACCGTTAGGATTTTGGGAAAAAAATACTATTTAAACTGACCTACGATAGGCGGGTACTCTTCTTCATCATCGTCTTCTAACTCCTCTTCTCCTCCTTCAACGATTCCAAGGTTCTCCATTGCGTGCGAGCAGATTATGAGGTACTCAGTTACGTTGATGCTGAGACAAAAATAACCATACACGATTTTTATTGAATAAACTATACGCAATACATAATACTCTCTATACCAATTCAAAAACTTGAAGACTTCCATATCGCAATTAAAAGAAGAGCTATCAACATTTGAACTTACGCTCCATTTGCAAACTCGCGCATGGCATCTCTGATGCGCGTATGGTTGGCAAGATTGGCAGGCCTGCGCCGTCGCCTTATAGGATGTCCAGTAGAGGCCAGTACAAAATCATTGGCCTGACTTGCCTCCAGTCTTCGTAGTGCAACTAGTAATGTTTAAATCAGACAATCATTTAATCTACACAAACAATGGAAAACAATACAGTATGCTTTAGCTTATCATAATTAAAATCTATAGTACAATAGAGTACATTTTAATGCAAGACCGCTGAATACATTTTCTCATTCAAATGCTCGGAAAACGCTTATTAGTATGCAATTGAGGATGCTAGTTACCGAGAAAAGTAAGTGGATTTGGATGAGGCGCAATGTTCTTAGACAGTATGCGGTGGAACGACTCAACGGCGTTGTTGGTTCGCCTTGGTTGTCCATACACAGACACCACCTCTGCGCCAACTGCACCCAACCAGAAGCGGCGCAGGTACCGTACAAAGGTAGTGTAGGCAACCACCGGATTGTCAGCGACACGGCCTTCGACTGCCAAAACTCCAGCTTCCAAATTCTCAGCAGGCAAAAATGCCAGGGCCATCGCCATACGCACTGCGATTTTTAGTCTTTCATCCTCTCTCATGGCGCGGACCAACCCGAGAGTTTGAAATTTGCGCCACACGGCCTAAGGATAGAATAAAATAGCATGAAATTCATGTAACAACCTTCGTAACCTAGCTGCAGAGTGCGAGTTTGTACATAGAGCTAAAATATACAAATGTTCCAAGCCCCTGCTCCATCAACTGTACGTCACTGTGCAATTATCGAAGTATCCCTTTTAGGAAATCCCTGTATATTTTCAATATAATTTCCACCTATTTGAAGTAGTTAGCAAGTCAAGAAAGCCCAGCGCATTTATATGAGTGTCTAGAAAATTTTTCTGGGACTGCTTAGTGCACAGATTTAAAGGCAAAACCCATATTCAGTTCAGGTATTAGCAACGGCAATTAATAATATAATACATCAAGTATCAAAAAGGAAAACCTGAGCAAAATGAAACAGGCAACCAGTCACTCTGGCTGCTGGAAAGACGGCCTGCACAGCTTGCACCAGGCCCAGCTCGTAGTCACAAACAACGGAGGCTGGAGCCATGCCCAGTAGGTTCCGACACACCCTAAGTACTGCGATGTAACTCGTCCTGGTCCGTCGCTGCATCAGAGCGTACACCACCGGAAAACTCTGAAATTTCAAATATTCGATCGTGAAAGGGATCAACAATTTCGGAAGAAAATGAGACAATATTTTTTAAATGGAATTTGTAAGATACAATGAACAGGGCCCTATTCAAATTCAGATGATTAACTAATAGTCATCATTTTCACCTTGAGATATGACCTAGCTTGCACAATAAATTGTTCAATATTTTCAGTGTAACATATTTTGAAGTACTGTAACTGAGAGACCCGATCATAGGTAGCATATCGCGTGAAAATGAATTGCCGGTACCTACTTCGGTCACTATCATACTAAGGAGAACATTGCTTGAGAACCAACGGAGTTAATTAAAATGGATTACACACTAGGTTAAAGTCCATTCAGTAAACTTCAGTACGAACATCGAGTCCATGCCTTACTGAAGATCACTTACGTGGTTCATCGCGATAAAATGTACAGTCAGGAGCTGCTGGAACATGCGAGGTACAACCTGATGGATAAACGAGCAACTAACATTACATCTAAATAATCTAGCATCATAAAATACTTTCAATTCATATATTATAATAATTTCAAGTTAAATGGTTTCCGAAAGGTTTTATATTTTATAAGAAACTAGAGTTATTGATTGATAAGTAATAAACATCAGTTTTCGTATTAGCTTACTTTAAATGTGCCATCAAGATGGACTTCAGTGGCAAGTGTGGCGGCCATGCGAAGAGATGGAGACAGGAAGAGCAGGTTGGTTCCATCGATGCCCAACTCCTGTACTTCCAACAGCATACGTTCCCCCGCACAGGTAGTATTGTACCTGCAAATATGAAGCTCATCAAAGACTTTTATCTGAATGCATAACTAAGGGAAAAATTACATGATGACACTTTATGTGAAGGGGGACAAACTAATTTTATTCAAATTAATTACACATTCGTTACAGAAATTTCCAGCAAGCACAACCATAGCCCATAAATAACAGATACAAGTAATTGCGTAAATATATGTATCATCTTGCCAAATTCTTATATTTAATGCAAGTTGTAATAGTATCAGGAATTTTAACAAGAAAAGAAAATTTAAAGACTCTGAAATAGTAAATGATAAAAAGTAAAATATTAGAGGCAGACAGGTTAGATTTTTCAATATTTAGTATTGAACCTTTCGTCCACCTGGACCAAAGCCACAAGGTCCACAATTGTTGCAGGCACTGCCGGCTGCGTCCTTCTCCTGGCTTTCTGCATGGAATTTTCCACCTCAGCAAAGGAGAGGGTGCTAAGTGGTTGCCTGATGGTATAGTAACAATCATAATTCATTTTTATTCTAATTATCATCAAAGGCCTATGTATATATTACACAAATATTTGACATAGAATAAAGTGACCCTGACAAGTTTAAACACTTATTATTAACTTATATTGTAATTTTTCTAGTCATAAATTCACATATTTAACAAATGATATTAAATATTTCAATTAGAATACTTGTATTAGGGTGGACATTTTTCTAAATGCCTAAAAGGTCAATACAATCTCAACCAACCCTTCTTATATAAGCTAGCTGACACATGTAAATTGTATAAGGTGATTAATACATAACAGTGAAATAGTTAAAGACTACTTATAGCCTTATAAGAATTAGCTAAGCTGCTAGCTATGTTATATGTACAATGTATTGCAACACTTGATGCCTCTCTACCAAAAACATACAATTCATTGGAACATAATATACACTAAGACTAAAGGCAACAGGTTTATATTCCAATTTGTCATAGTACATTTATACTAAAGTAACTAAACCATGGATAACAATACCTCAAAATAAATGAAAGACTGCAACTCAATATATGTATATATGAAATAAAAAAAATAAAATTTAAAACAAAATGAAATGCTATTATCTCATGATTTCATCTGTTTGATTTAATCATTGTCAAACCTGGTAGAAATCCTCACAACTTTCTCTTCATAATATCATAATAAAAAGAACAACCATTAAATGTTATAAAAAGTGGGTGCTGTAAAATTTATGATACATTTCTTCCAATGCTATAATTTTTGGGTAATTTTGTTGTGTGCCTGACATAAACTTTGCATTCGGAAAAAGAAGAATTTATATATTTACAAAATAATTGTTATCAGCTATTTAGGTAAGCTAAGAATAAGGTAATTATTTTTCCTTTAGAGGACAAGTAACAAGACATTCAAGAGAACAACCCATTTTATTAACTGATTTGACTGACCAAGTTCCAAAGAACAACAATTACTGATGTGTTTCATTCACTTTTCAATAAAATATAATTATTATAGAGAAATGGCCATATACAATACCAATCTGTTTTGTGCAACTTGCAATGTGCACTTGCAGCACTTATACCATTCAATTGGAAGGTAAATACTTAATCTTACTTTATAAGTAATGCCATTCTCTAACCTCCAAAGAAAATTAATATGATACAGGTTCTTTAATCTAGAAATATCAAAAATTTATATTGGTAATATTTTTAATGAGACCTGTCTGGACTGTATGCTGAGCACTATTCTTATGCATTAATCCAATTGACATACTGTAGCTTTCCTAACACTTATATTAAATATAGTTAATGATTTTTGCATCAATTTGTTTGCCAGTTATAATTGACAAGCAATATAAGCCTGAAAATATTGCAAGAGCCCATAAGGTTCATGCATTGTTTGGTGCAAGTTTCAACAAAGTGGTACCCCATATGAGGGTAATTAAAAAAAAAATTCTAAAATGATGGGAAAAATACCAATAAATTTTATCCTAAAACAGCCAGCACTACGTGTAAAGTAATTTAGTAGACTAAGGTAATGAATCTTCATAAACAATCGATTGATTTTATTAAGATAATGCAAAATATTATACTAGAAGTAGAAAATTCAGACAGACTGTATCAAACAGTTACAACTATTAAGAAAAAATGGTTACTAGATTAAAATAATCATTTAAATTAACCATTATTTGTAAATCACACTACAAGATTTAATTAGGCTACAACTTTAGGTTGATGGCTAGCCAGGCTAGGATGCTAGGTCAAGATGTTTATTTGGGCACTGATAGAGTGGTAGTGACTAGTGGGGGAGGGGGTATTCTACAAATCTACATCTACTAATGCCAGTAAAAGTTTTTCACATTCCAATATGGATCTTGCTTGAACTTTCTGGCTTCTGGGTCAGTTGTTTAATATTTTCAAGTTACTAGATCCATAAATAACTAATAAGTTAGGTACTAATTACAAAGCCTATGGAAATAATCAGTTTAGGCTTTAGGTCCTCTTTAGGATGTTTGAACATAATCTTAATTTCTTAAATGTACTCGACTGTACAAACTTATCCCGAATCACATGCCTCATCCCTGGACAATGGACATTCAGAGTAAACTCAAATCAATGCCCCTTCAGTTGCCACAATGACAGCAGTAAATTGACAGCCTGCATCAACATAAGAAGTTATAGTAATTAGAAACGATCTACTTCATAAGCAGTAAGATAAAGTTTGCAACATTAGCAACAAGTTCACAACTATCAAGGAATCAAGCAAGATCTAATCAAACTTTAAAGAACTTCTGAGTCTGACCTCTAGGCTCTATAATAGATTATATGATTTTTATTGACATCTGGATAATTGACAGATGGCAGCATCATCTGCTGCTCCAATCATATCACTAATAGGCTAGCTAATTATATCATTGACAATTAATCTCACGCGCATTTTCTGAGAAAAAATAGTGTGGCTTACTGCTGATGGCCTTTCCATCTAAATTGCAGGTGCAGAGAAATGCATGAATTCCTAAAATGTTCAATATACAGCAATACTATGAACAGCTCAGAACAGGACATCTTATACAAGCCAATCAGTCACGATAAAGCATACACAAGTCTTAATTTATCAGCAGCGTCTCAGAAGAAAATTCTGAACATTGGCAATGGCTTACCTGGCTCTTTCTTCGTCGTAAATGAAACGAAAAGGTGCACTACCTTCGGCCATGGCACGGCGCTTGCACGAATTAGCTAGAGCTAGATTAGGCAAAAGGGACAATTCCCCAAGATGATTGTGAAGCTTTGATCTTAATATTAAATTTCTTCCAACGATCGTTGGGCCTATTCTATCTTCGTCTACAGCACCAATATCATGTTCATCAAACACGGCGGTAGCGCCACAGTAGCTCTTAGAACACGCAAGGTAAACCTTTCCATCTCTGGTCGTTCGTTTGTGATAAACATATTCACGGTCGTTTTCACTATAATATACTTGAGAATTCAATCTTGTACCTTCTATTCTATAAACGTAATCCATGGTTAGAGTAAGCAGAGCCAGTCACAACTTCCTAAATTACTCCGACAATTGAAACCGTTAACGTATTATATGGTTCTACATAAGAAGTAGCTTCTCTGTCTACTATCATATAGGAATAGGAGTGATTATAGCACTTACTTCGTTCAATCTGACGCAGAAGGCGTATTTTTTATTAATCAATCCTAATATAACGTAATATTAGTGAAAAAATCTTCTATAATCAGCATCTTACATCTATTTTTTTCTTTTATTAGATTTTGTGCGAGCCTCTGATGACTAGTTCAATGCGACCCCATGCGAGGACAGTTTAAGGAATTCGACTGAATTTTATTGCTCAATTACGAAATTGGGTGTCTTGAAGAGTTGCCCAAAGTTTCTCAACGGCTGCCCCAGCTAGAGAGTCCCACGCCAATGTAAGCAATGTCCAAAAACCTTGAACTTGAGTCCAAAATGTAAGCATTTTTGCAGTAAGATGCCGGGAGCATTGTTAGGTTTTCAGGAGTTGATCTCTAGCTAGTAGTACCTTCGCCGGCTCAACGCCTCAGAGCGGGGCAGCACTGACTGCATATTATCTGTGGGTATTTTCAAAGTTTCAAAGGCCGAAGCCGGCTGCTGTCACAGGAGCTCAGCACAGTAAACCACTTGCTTCAACGGCCAGAACAGCACCACTCTAGCATCTTACATCAATGGTGCCCAACTTATTCTGCTTAGTCTTTATAAATACCACCTCGACACATCTTTGACTAATTTTTGTAACGGTTTATGTTACGGTTTTTCATGTCACTTTTTCTACGCAACTACGCTACGCTACGCAACTCGTCAAATCAAAATCGATCTTGACCTAAATAAAAAACGACGCTATTTATTCACAATACGTTCCTGCGAGAGTTGTTAAAATGATTTTTGTTTGCTTCGTTATAACGGTTTTACTACCCCGTGCACGCCCAACTTAGCCTATATAGCGCAAGGCACGAAAACGAAGAGGACGAAAAAATTTCTGATAACGATCACAGGAGCGTATTGTGAATTTATTATCAATCTGTGCCAGACCGGTTTCGATTCGTTTCTAAAGTGTCGAAGAGGTTTAAAAAGCGGGTGAACAGGCTAGAGTGCCTACACTACCGAGCTGCGAATCGCCACATTCTGATCACTCCATGCGAGTAAAAAATGCAGCGCCATAATAACCTGCAGCCTCCTAAATTTATAAATCTTGAATTACGTTACGTAAATGATCGTGCAAGGGCTAAATTGCGTAATACTCCGACAGTTGATTATTATTCCGACTGAATTGATAGACTTGGCAACGCGTTCCATACATGAGGGACAAGAAACCGACGAAGGATTTATTGTTGAATTTATTGAGGATTATTGGCAGTATGCGGAAATCGAATAGAAAAATTATGCGCTCGCAATATGGTATTGCGAAAAGTTTTATAATGGGAGAATTAAGACGTACAAAAAATTTGCAAACATAAAAAAAAAACAATAAATTAAACCGGCCACAACAATAAACAACGAACGCAATAAATTTGTACTCAAAAAACTTAATTTCATAAAGTTCTAGCCCAGGGCGGTTTGTAAAATATATTTGAACATCTTTGAACACGATTGCAAACCATAAAATATGGGCAACAAAAGTTCCATATTATTGCGCTAACCAAAATATATCGAGCAATAATATTAAGCGTCTAGTGTCTGCTGATTGCCATTCCATCAGCCTGCGTTCAGTACAAGGGAGGTGACTTGGAACGGGATCGACGCTCTCGAGTTCCTTCTCTTTCCAGCCAAGTAACAATAAACTTACTGTCAACATTCTAGTCCTCATATCTTATATCTTTCTATCGTCTCATATTTATCTTCTAACAGTCAGGAGATAAATAAAAAATTTGCACATCATTACGTGCGAAGATATTTATTTATAATGCGAATGAAGAGTTTCCACATGAGCAAACAATTCGTCAAAAACAAAACTTAGCTGACATTTGCCGATAATTTACTTTGTAAATAATACAAGATATTCAAAGGCTGTCTTGATACTACAAATTTTCTTCATGAGTTTGACAGAAGTAAAGAGGGTTTGTTCATCAATCAGTGCATAATTATTCATTTGGTGTTTGAAGTAACGTATTTTTAATTGATTTTCACATTTACATTAGTAGATACATGCAGGAGTGCAATAAAATCAGATTCTAGTGTGATTGCTAACATAGATAGAAATGAGCAGTATTGAAACAATGATCAATCAGACTCTCTGAAAGAATATAATATATATTCTTATATAATATAGTAGATACATTTATTATCCTTTGGTTGTACAATAAAATGGCAATGAGACCTCGGCATTGCATCACACATCATTATTTGAAGTTCCCATTTACTCATATATGTCAGTTAGTTGCTATTTTGAACTGAATTCCATTTTATCACGTGGGCTATTTTTAAGGGAAAAAGTTATTCCATTACATTCGATTGTAAGACTTTCAGCCGTTTCGCTTTTCAAAGTTATTTGTCCTCCACATCAATTTTAAAATGAATTGTTTGTTACTTCTTGGAGCTTTTCTATGATGCATTATTCACCAGCACTTCTTGTGACTATAATAACTATTTAAAAGATCCATTAATTGTTTGTAATAAAAATATACTGAAATGTATAGGTTCTCCTGATATTCGGAAAGACGCTTTGGCTTGTAAATGAATTACCAATAAAATCTAGACTCGGAATCAACTCTTCTCTCTTAGTCTCACTAGTAGACAGTCTTAGCCTAATCTGTACATATTTTCCTTCCATTACTTTGAATGTTCAAACTACTTGCGTAACTATAGGACGCTGTTGTACGTAACTGTTATTGCGTCAGGATAACTCATCAGAATCTATTTAATGTGGGGTTAGATCCTGGTCGCTGGTCGTTATTTTGTCGAAAATTCTAGCACGTATAGGTAATAATACCGCCTCTTAAAAAAATCGCAAATAGTTGCCCTAGTCTGCAATAAATTTCTCGCACATTCTTCGATTAAAACCAAAAAATTATATGATAAAAATCCAAAAAATTCAGGTAGCTTGCTAAGGCGCAACATTTCACGATGTCTTTGTGCGTCAGGTTAAAAGGAAAATTAAACTGCAGACCAAAATATAAAACAGTAAACATATATAACCAGTTAATAAACGATTCAGTGAATAACTGCAATACCAAAAATGTTATGAAATAAACTGCACCTATTAAATTTGCATAAACTGGATCAAGAATTTGACCATGCAATTTCCGTTATTATAGACTCTACTGACCTCTGATCATAAAAGCAGTTTTCTCCAAGCGAATTTGTAGCTAGCTACTAAAACACTACAAAGCAAGCTTCCAATTTCCAAATGCGAGTTAAAATTGAATGGATACCATTAGACCTGTCGGCGATTGTTAACATCGCAGAATTCTTATAGCTTGCTGCGAGTCTCGAACACTATAGACACTCATATAGTCACTCATATAATCATTTATTAATCAAATATCAGTATTTGTAAGTCAGATAAAGTAACTGACGACCAAATTTTATTGACTTAGTAGAAATTCCCTAAGCCGTCCTTGGCCTTTTTTATGGTGTAATATATACGGCCTTCAAAAAGTACTACGGAGTTATCAAAATAGATAACTAATTCGTTACAGCACCCTCCTCGAGGAGATAATATACAACTTTAAAACTAATACATACAAATTAATAATTTTTTATATTTTCAAAGAGCCAAACATCTAGAACATTTTGTATAGCATAGTAAAAAATTGTCCACGATTGATATTTTTAGACAGTTCATAATTCAACTATATTAATAGAGCGAACTCATAACTTTATTTAGATCTTGCATGATTACTCGGCGTTACAGGGACAGATAACAATTCCTGAGATGCCTCCCGATTGCAGCCAATATATGATATACATACATTTATCATCCACACATGAAAATTGTTCATTCGAACATGACTATCAGTCGTAAGCGTTCATCCATTTCGAATGTTTTAAATAATTTGTACGCTCTCATAGATATCGTCTTCATCTTCTTTTATCTTGAAAGTGTTGTTCGTCATGCATTTCTGTACCTTATTCAAGACTTAAACTTTTTCTAATATGCGTACGTAATCATCATACCTTCAAGCGATGTTCTATCATGTGAACTTTGTGCACATTTTCGCGTCAGGTTTGCCTATGTATTCACGTTTCCAGCATTCTAACATTCTATTACATTTTTACATTCTGTTCCTTCTCCGACGTTGGCTTGTTGTCATGCATGTACAGCTTCTAATTGGACCATGTGTGCGTTTTCGCACATTTGCGTATTTCAAGCATATGTTCACGTATTCAGATTGAAGATGTTGTTCTTATAAACGATCTACCAGAAGTAGTGTCAAACGTGTGCTCCATGTAGGCCGACGACACAAAAGTTTATAATACAGTTAAGGATGCATCAAATAAAATGGAATTGCAAAATGATCTTGATAGTTTAGTTGACTGGGCTGATGCGTGGCAGCTGCGCTTCAATGCTGACAAGTGTANATAGGGACGGCGGTTTGCGCTTTAGCCTGTGGAGTGCGACGGGATTACGCCAGTCCTGCAACTAGCAGAGCAGGTTTACGGTGATCCGGCGTGGTCTGCGGCCAGTAAGGCTTACGGCGTGTGTAAGAAGTGATTGTATGGGGTAAAATTCTGTGGAGTAGGACCTGTTGACAATTGACTATTTAATTCAGCAGGCTGTGGAGTGAGGTAGGTGTTGCTTAAAGTTGGTTTGGGGCTGTCTCTTATACACATCTAGATGTGTATAAGAGACAGGTCGTAAGCGTTCATCCATTTCGAATGTTTTAAATAATTTGTACGCTCTCAAAGATATCGTCTTCATCTTCTTTTATCTTGAAAGTGTTGTTCGTCATGCGTTTCTAAACCTTATTCAACAGTTAAACTTTTTCTTATATGCGTACGTAATCATCATACCTTCAAGCGATGTTGTATCATGTGAACTTTGTACACATTTTCGCGTCAGGTTTGCCTATGTATTCACGTTCCCAGCATTCTAACACTCTTACATTTTTACATTCTGTTCCTTCTCCGACGTTGGCTTGTCATGCATGTACAGCTTCTAATTGAACCATGTGTGCGTTTTCGCACATTTGCGTGTTTCAAGCATGTTCACGTATTCAGATTGAAGATGTTGTTCTTATAAACGATCTACCAGAAGTAGGTCAAGCGTGTGCTCCATGTATGCCGATGACTCAAAAGTTTATGATACAGTTAAGGATGCATCAAATAAAATGGAATTGCAAAATGATCTTGATAGTTTAGTTGACTGGGCTGATGCGTGGCAGCTGCGCTTCATTGCTGACAAGTGTAGAGTACTTCACTTCGGCAAGAACATATGAACAGCGAGCTTAAAGCATGAGAAGACACGGTTGCAACGAGAGGGTTATGATTGACAGGTCTAGCGTGGAAAAAGATCGTGGAGTTTGGGTCGACAAGGAGATAAAATTTTCTAGGCATGTTGAAACGCAAGTGTTGGATTCCTGGTTCTCAAATTCACTTCTCTTGTGTATTTCGTACGCCTGATGCATGCGTATCACTGACATTTTACTTTAGTTCGGTTTTAAAGACATCTAGACTTTCAGTTGCGGTGTTGGCTCTAGACTGTAAAGAAGGAAATGTTTGGTACGTGTGTTTTAATTTTGAAGATTCGTGTAACGTGTATATTTGACTTTTATCGTGTTATATGTTCGAAATAAATGATTTTACTTCTCGATTATACCTTTATGCGCAATACTAATTTTATGTAACCATTTTTACCTTTGTATATTGTTTGTTTACAGAAACCGATTTATAAAGACAACTCAACGAAAAATCGTGTATTCAAATCCTTCGTCAAACGAATATACGTAACAGCAAGTAAATAAGTCCAGTAAAGTGCTTGGGTTGATCAGACGCTCTTACGAGTACCTCTATATGTAGGTGCAGAAGTGATGAAGCAGCTGTTTATTGCTGTCGTGCGCCCGAACCTAGAGTTTGGAAACGCTGTGTGGTCACCGAAACTTGAAAAGAACAAAAATTTAGTCGAGAGTGTTCTAAGACGTGCAACAGGGAAAATTCCTGGTTTGTACAAGTTTCCAGAAGGATTACTAGAATTTGAAACAAGAACCATCACCAGGGGCCACAGCTATAAACTAAAAAAGCTCGCAACTCATCCACGCGACAACATTTCTTCTCGCTTCGAGTCGTGGAATAGCTTTCCTGATGATACTGCTGACGCTCAGAGTACGAACGCTTTCAAGAACAGGCTAGACAAGGCCATGCAGGAGCATTTGTTTAGTCTTGTAATGCCTAGTACCCTACGGAACAACTGAAAGTCTAGAAACTATTTCAAACCTACCGTCCGTTGAAAAGATATGATCAAAATCCAAGTCTTTTAGATCTGTGAACTAGTCCAGAAAAGTGCAAGAANTCAAGTCAGGACAACGTTACGTGGAGACTCCTAGGTCGGTCATAATTATTATTCAGGCTGCGACCTATAAAGCTATATTATAACAGGTCCAGGTGCAGTGAGTCTCATGACATTTTGTATTGCCGTAGTGCATTTAATACTTCATAAATGCATCTCGAAGACTGAATACAGAAATGCATGAAACATAATGACTCATATATTGTGGTGCGAATCTAAATTTCTTCTCATTCTTGACGCATTTGGCAGGGTGGTCACCTACGCGGTAGGCCTGAGCTGTGTGTTGGCGACAGCAGAGACCGCGTTATTGCCAACATCTTTTAATTAGTCTTGTGTGGCTCTCGATCGAAATAGTTTTTATTTATACCCATTACCCAAATGGAAGTTTTCGTTCTATTTGGTAATGAAATGGACGGAATCATTTGTGTTCTGTAAGATTAGAAGAAACATGTTAATAGTTACCATATATAACATTCAACTTCGGTTACGAGCTACGGTATCAGGAATACAATGCGTGCAACTATTCAATTATAGCATAGCATAGCATAGTAAAGTCGGCGCTGAAGAATAGGCCTGATATGGCCTGTCGCCGATTCTTGTACTTTTCGTGACTTGTTCACACGAGATCTAAAAACAGGTCCTTCGACCGGATCTTCTCCAAGCTGACGATAGTTTGAAATAGCTACTAGACTTACACCGGGTTCGATATGGTGCTAGGCATTTCAAGTCTGAACATATATTTTTCCATAGCTTTATCTAGTCTGTTCTTGAACGTGAACGCGTTTGTACTCGGAGCGTCAACAATGTAATCGTGGAGGCTGTTACCCATGTCGGTGATTCGAAGCGAGAAGAAATGTCGCGTGTATGAGTTACAGCGCAGTTTTTTTAGTTTATAGCCGTGGCCCCTGTTGTTGGTTCTCGTTTCAAATTCTAGTAATCCTTCTGGGACCTCATTCTCATTCTTGACGCACTTGATGGGGTGGTCACCTACGCGGTAGACCTGAGTTGTGGATTGTGAACAATGATTTCATTCGAACTCATTGTAATGTAAACTCATTGAATTCATTGCAACTGCGTTGCAACACAGTCACATTTCTTCTCGCTTCGAATCACCGACATGTGGAACAGCATCCACGATTACATTGTTGTTAATTATTCTAATAATTCTATTGATTTTGCAGGTACCACTTAATGTGCCTGAGGAGGACGGTTATAGTTCTTACTTAACGTCAAATGTCTTCTTTTAATTAGAATGGCGCCGCGATTTGCAGTTCTGGGGTTAATTTGGCTTTCAAATTGCATTTTCGTTAGAGTTACGCGAGTGAGCCCATTACTATTCGAGAATCATCAGTTTAAGTTTATAGCACTAATTTAGCCATTACAATTATTCATTCGTTATTTCTTTTTTAAAAGGACTATTGGTACGTTTTACTTGATTAAGCAAATAAATATTCTTCATCTTTATCATGAGCGGATGAGTTAACCCTATACATGCTCATTCAGAGAAGAATGCTAAACATTGTTCCCATTTCGTTCATTATAATTAGTGTCAGTAATTACGCTTGCATCGCATTTTATGTCGCTCCCTTGCAAAATAGATTATTTAAGCAGCGCGGGGACTTGTGCGACGGTTGACAAACCACATCTCTTCAGTTGCCATGTTTCATGAGGGAATTTCTATCGTATAGACATTAGACAGTTATTGAAAATCCAGTATTCTTTGCAAAGCAAATTGTCGGTGACTGCAGGAAACAAATTTGCACTAAGCACTTCTGTTAAATGTTAACAATTAAATTGGGGTTATTTTATCAAGCGATAAACTTGCGGTTCCAAAAATGGCGGGAAACCTTTAGTCGCGCCACTCTGATGGTAATCTATATAATCCACGCCTACGTTGGAGGAAATTCAAACTTCAGAGGTGGAACTTAATGCAGTAAATTTGCAGTAAGTCAGAAAATACCAGAAAAATACCAGATATAGGCAAATATACCAGATCTAAAATATTAATACCAGACACCTTCTGAAAATACCAGATTTGAGAAATCTGGTATAGAAATATACCATCTGGCAACGCTGCTATGAACACGCTATTTAGTTACGAGGTAGCACGCATGGTATAGTCACGCCAAGTACATTAAGTTAGGACTTCTGAACTGCGTGAGCGTGACTGCGGCTGGTCGTGGACTCGTGGTCGGCGCTAGCGGCAGCGGCAGTAGTGAGTTGATTGCCCACTGTCGTTACAGCGTCGCCAGATGGTATATTTCTGCACCAGATTTCACAAATCTGGTATTTTCAGGTCTCTGGTATGATTATTTTAGGTCTGGTATATTTGCCAAAATCTGGAATTTTCTGACTTACTGCAATTTTACTGCATTAAGTTCCAACTTTGAAGTTTGAACTTCCTCCAGCGAAGGCGTTTATTATATAGATTACCTTCAGAGCGACGCGAGTCACGCGACTAGAGGTTTCCCGACATTTTTGGAACCGCAAGTTTACCGCTTGATGAAATAACCCCAATCTAATTGTTAACATTTAACAAAAGTGTTTAGTGCAATATAAGCACGAGAGTGTTGAGCCTTGATTGATTACTGAATACTGATCTGTGATGATATGGCCTACGACGAGTGAGGTTATCGAACCTATCTCTGTAACGCAAGCTCCACCATTTTTGTTTGGTGGTTTTGAATTCCAGAGTGCCACTTATTGGATGGCCACTTGAATTTTGGCGTGACATTCAACATTTCACTGATCTTGAAAATCATTCATTCATGGAACTGGCTGCCTACTACATCACTTGTCTACTTTGACCTGTCTACCATGCATTCGTGGGAGCAAGTGTTTTCATAAGTCACCCATGTGAAAAACAAGCAACGGAATAAAATTTCAACTAAGGTACTGGAGTCCCTTATTCGGACCAAGAGCTATCAGCTGAGCCGCAACAAGTGATCAAACCCGAAATGTTAGATTACGCATTATGCAAGCATATACGAAAATAAGCAAGAGGAAGATAACCTGTTTCCATGGCTTGCTCATTTTGAGCGAAGGAGAAGAAATGCCACACTGTGATAAAAAAGGGAAACAGTGGCAATGTAATCAAACAGAGGGAAAGAAAAGTGCCAAAATGTTTCAAAGCGAGGGAAAAATATAACGTGTTCAATTTGGCTAATTGTCGTCAAGCCAGATAAATGCACAGTACATAAGATAATTTTCTCTTCTTTTTCTAACCAACGTTTCTGACGAATAATTTCATTAAATTTAGAGGTATTAGTCTGTTTTTGAACAATAGAATTTCTGGTATTTTGAGCGAGGCAATCTGGTATTCTCGCCAAGAAAAAAACCTGGCAACACTGCTAGATACCTCGAATCCTCGATTGCGCTGAGGCGCTCACGGCTCAGTAGCGGCCCGGCCGTCATACCAAGTACAGCTGCGTCGCTCTCCCTCTCGCCCACTGCTGTCGTGCTCTCGCATGCCTCCACCGTGCAAAACCTTTACACGTCGCACTGTCGCGGGCTGTGTACCGAAAACCCTATACTCGTGTATAGGATCTCAGCCTGCAAAACTGTTGTAGACGCAACTAATAGCCCCGTGTATAAGCACCTATGCGCTGACTAGGAGAGTTAGAGAAGGCATTGTAGGTTGGATAAGTGAAGCACAGTGGCCTGAAATTCATTTATACATTGTCCTGGCCTGGAGCTACAAGAGTTCGCCTTTGATAGTAGCAAACTGTAAGTTCAACTAACGTTAGTTAGCTTGGAGCAGTTCTGGCCGGTGTTGGATAATTGACGTACAGTTGCTTGAAGTTCATATTGTCCTGGCCTGGAGCTTGAGCTACAAGAGTTCGCTCCCTGTCCCTGATAGTAGCAAACTGTAAGTTCAACTAACCTTAGTTAGCTTGGAGCAGTTCTGGCCGGTGACAATTGGATGTAACGTTCAGTGTTGGACGATCATCACTCTGGGCTATAGGCGTCGGAATATAGTGCCTTAATGCTCTAGATATTTAAAACAAGATGATGTCTTGGGTTAGTTACTAACGGTAGGATTAATACTCGGCTGATTGATAGCCTCTAGTTGCCACAAGTTTCGCGTTTTATTTAATCATCTTACGACTCGAGGTTTCTGCTCTAAGCTCGAATTCATCGTTCGGTCAATGGTGATGAATAAATTGATATTCTCACTCCGGCAGTACACAATTTCCTGTTCCCGCAAGTGCTCGTCAAGCTGCGTCTCAAGCTTTGAATTCGTTACATGATAATCGAACGACTCAATAAGGAGATGAATATTGAAAGAGGGCGCCCAAACTCGTTGATCCGCGTCGACTGTTGCTAAGTCGCGTCGGAGTACAGTCAGAGGCAGCAGTTGCACGCACTATTCAGAACAATCCTCGCAAGAAGCCTGGTTTACAATGTAGTCGAGCGTGTTAGTGGCGCGGGCTTTAACTAATCGGACATAATAGACGTTTGTATTATGAGCATCAGTAGTTAGTCATCTACCACAGAGATTTGAATTCTCTTGGACTATCTTCTGTTAGTGTTAGACTAATACCGACAACTTTAAGAGTGCATACTTACTAAAATTACTATATGGTGTAAATAATGTGAGCAATTTTGCTTTTGCGAAACCATCTATAGAACCAGTCATGCGACAGGAATGCAACTGACCGAAAATTCTTAGTTGTAATGATTTTGTCTTCGACTGTACACGATCGCCTCGCCTCCCGTGAAACATCAGCAGAATTAGAGAATCAGTGTCTTGCCAGCGGTGAACTCAAAGCATCACACTCTCGTCGGCTACGCGGCTAGGTTAAGTGGTCCAAGATAGCGCAACGTCTCACTGTTGAGCGGGATGCGCTTCGCACAGACGAGCTTGTTATCTTCAGAAATGTTATTTGTAGGTTGTAGCCATTATTAATTTTGTAGTTTCCTTGTGGACTATAGTAACTCAGGCGAAAGTTTTGTTTCAGAACTTGACTGGCATGAAAATGAAATCATCAAGCGTCACTGTCGCCTTCCTCGCCATTTGCCGATCATGTTGCGCTGCTTTCTCTTAATTCCCGGCTTAATCCATCACTGGCGGAGCCTGCGCCGCATTGATGTACTGCCTTCGCAGTCGTTAAAGAAGTTGAAGATTGCGGTTTCGTTTTCGTAGAGCAATCGCATCATTTTGCCTCGCTTTCCGCAGTTCTGGATTTGCTGAACTGTCCCACGTTGGGCAGTCACTTCCGCCTATACAGACTATCTCTCGGCCGCGGCTCTCTCCATAGCCACGTTTCTTTCGGCTAGTGTCAGCTCCAACTGCCTCAGCAACTCATTTGCTCGATTTATTCTTATTCTTAAAGCTCTACGAGCTACTCGGGATTATCTCGAAGTCTGCGCCATTTGGGCCTGTTGCGATGTTATATCCTGGCGGGCGAATTTTCGATGACGAATTTTTACAATTACTGAGTGAATCCGGTTGAAATACTACGAAAAGTTCCATGCTCTTTCAAAACTCATTTTATTCCGTTTAGGGATCCTAACATCATTTTAAGGCGAATTTTTTTAATTTATGGCGATTGATGTTCGTTCCTTATGTTATAAGTGTTATGTGTAAGCAGAAAAATTTTTACTTATGCCCCAACCAACCAGAATTGTCAGTTCAAATTTTTAAAACCAACTTGACATCTCAAAAATACACGCAAAAATACACGCAACTACCTAAATATTTTAACATTTCGTGTGAATCATTCATCGAGATGGTGAGATGTAGCAACTGAAGCTGACACATTTCTCGACATGCTGCTATAAAAAGGTTTTGAGCATCACTAGCGAAAGTCGCTACTGTGAGAAAAGTTATTATATTTAAGATTAAAACTGAGGGAAATAATACTTTACAATCGAAATATATGCATCAACATTCAATTTTCACTTTTGCGAGCGAGTAATGTTTACCGGTACCCTGTATTAGAATAGAAGTGTCGGTGTTGAATAAATAGGCCCATGGCCTGTTGCCGATTCTTGAACTTTTCGTGACTTGATTCACTAGGGATCCGGCCTTTGGAACCCGATCTTTCCATAGCTGACAATTGATTGAGATAGCTGCTGGACTTATTGCCTGATCCGTAATTTGCTAGGCATTTAAGACTGAACATATGCTCCTGCATAGCTTCGTCTAGTCTGTTTTTGAAGATGTTCATACTCGGAGCTTCAACGATGCTATCAGGGAGGCTGTTCCACATATCGGTGACTCTAAGCGAGAAGAAATGTTGTCGCATGGATGTGTTCCGAACTTCCAACGCTGTTTTTTTAGTTTGTAGCCGTGGCCCCTGGTGTTGGTTCTTGTTTCAAATTCTAGTAATCCTTCTTGGACCTTGTATAAGCCATGAGTATACTTGTATACTTCAATGAGGTCCCCACGCAGACGTCGATAATGGAGGCTTGGAAGCTTCATAATCTTTAATCTTTCCTCATAGGACAGTCTGATAGGAGATTATTAGCAGTCAAATGATCTATCAATCGATCCTTCACAACAGATTCCATTACCTTGCAAACGACACTTGTCAAACTGACAGGGCGATAGTTGCCCGGGCAGCTTTTGTCACCTTTTTTGAATCATTGAAGGAATAACGTCTACGACGGATAATGTATTTTTAGACAGTGCGTGATATTTTTGCTACATTTAACCACAAGATCTATAAATCCAGACCCAATTTTTCTTTATCCTAGCATTACTTAATTGCTTACCATACTGAATACTTTCGAATACTATGGCTTGGCTGGTAGTTCAATCCCTGGCTTGACTTGCAAGTCTCATATTTTCGACCAATCTCTTCTTCCGGCTGGCCACTGCGGATTGAGATTGACTGTAAGGCCCTTGGCACCATGATCCTAATGGCCGGAGGAATGAGCCCTTGCAATGGCCGGAGGAATGAGCCCGGATGATGATGTGTCAATAGGAATGATGATGATGTGTCAATAGGAATGATGATGATGATGTGTCAATAGGAATGATGATGTTGTGTCAATAGGAATGAGCCCGGATGATGATGTGAACGGACGTGTTCACCAATCATGAACGAAAGAGGATCGTAGTCGATCAGAGACCGGCCTAGTTCTGACCCCAAACGTGCTTTGCTGGATACGTGCGATGGAAAAAGAACGACCTGCTGACAAGACTTTTCATCACATGCGCCAGGTGCTGCCCGAAGAAAGAAGCCTTAGAAGAGTGTTGCGGTTCGTGCGACGTCAACGTCGAACAAATCCTGATCAGTCTGGAACATATTCTTAGACTAGCCGAGCCCCATGGTCTACCCATCGAAAAGTGGAGGCTAAGCAAGGGAAGGAAGGGCCCTGAAATAGATCTTAATTACTTAAGACGAGCGCACGTATGTCACTCGCCTCTGCGGTCATGGCGTCTGGGTCGATCATGGTGACTCTGGATAGACAATCCAGAGTCAAATCATGGTGCTTCACAGCAGTCGTGCGGGTCTCGTGCCTTGCAATGGCCGGAGGAATGAGCCCGGATGATGATGTGTCAATAGGAATGATGATGATAGGAATGAAGTTCGAAGCAAGAATAATGGCGAAGACGGCGTTTCCTTTCAATAAACTATTTACAATCAAATCATGTCCAGGAAGGGCCATCTTGACTCTTGCGAGCTTTAGCTTCTTCAATGCTGTAAACGAAGAAATTAAGGGGAAATCCCTTAACATCAGGGTCCCAGAGAAAATCTTGAAGTCAGAAATTCGTTGGACGTAGGGTCCAACCCATGAACAACCCTTGTAACGTCACAAGGTCAAAGCTGATATTGATGATGTGCTGAAGTTGAACTTTAAACCATATACTCCGGCGCGTCCGGCTCACGTGTGGAAGCCAGACATAAACGTCGAAGAGGTCGAGTAGTCGCTTATCCAGAAAAATTCGAAAGATTCTTCAACTATTAGTAACGAGCTGTAATCATACCTACGAGCCTATAACCTATAGCCTATAATCGGCCTACGAGCCTACCTATACCTATTATCATACCTATAATCATTGGCATTTAGTGTCATTAAAATAGTGTAGACTGAAGTGTTCATGTATGCAGTCATAATGTTGGTGCAGAAGCAGTCCTGTAACTACAATATACTCTATGTGGACTTCATGTTTAGGACGATTCTCAAAAAGTTAGCCGATGTCAGCCATCATGTTAATATCCCGTTTAACCCTGGTAACGTTTTCGGTATTCATATTCACAAGGTTCTCGTTTTATTCCCATCTAATAGATGATATATCATCGACGTGCAATTGGGTTAGTTGTGCAACGCGAAGTGATCACGCGATTATTTCCAATTCGTTTCTTGTTAGAGTCACGTGAAGCATCACAGTAGGGCAGGGTGGCCCAGTGCCGGCAGAAACGCCTGGCACGGATAGCACGTTCAGGAGGCGACGGACCCAGAGAGGTGCCTCCCAAGAAAAGTCATGACGTCCAAAAGAATTAGACGTCGAGGAGGACGACGAAGCTGAAGCTAGCTCTGGAAGGGTCACACTGAGTGGAGTAGACGTTTTTCTAAACGTCTCAGCGCATCATCAGCGGATAAAAAAAGATCGTCCACCCCCATGTCGTGAAGAGCCCTTCTTGGGACATACTGCGAAACATGACCTGAGTAGGCTGCTGGGAGATACGTCAGAACTGCTGTACAAGATTGAACACTACCTAATCCAAGTCGAGGCGCGCCAAGTCATAACAAGAGCCGTCGAAGAACTTCCGAAGAAGTAAGTGTGTGATAGGAAGAATCCTTATTACATGTTGTTATGTCATGAAAATATGAAGACTTTGTTGACACATTTCTCTGTTTTTCGATCATGGCGATGATGCTGCTGACGATATTGACGCATTTTCTTTTCATTCCTTAAAATTGTTTATATATGCCTTCACGGTGAAATTGCATCAAAAAGTCTACAATATTTCTTCTTACTCAGAATTGGGCACTAAAAGATGGGCTAAAGTCGTATGTAAGTTTTGTAGACGCTCGACTCAACGTCAAATATGAGCTGAAACTGTAAGAATCGTAGTAGCTAGCTAATTTTGGTATCAAAATGACTGCGCTGATGAGGACTACAACATACCAGGTTTGGGGAGTAGTTTGACCAATTTTCACAGAGATACAAGTAATTTCTGCAACCGGGGGCGAGATATTGCAAAAACGTAGGGTCCAACCCATGAACAACTTTAACCTTGTGACGTCACAAGGTCAAAGCTGATATTGTTGATGTGCTGAAGTTGAACTTTAAACCATATACAACTGGCTTTCGAAACCGTTTGTACATGTGCATATTTCCATAAAGTCCGGCATGGATGATGCACTATATCAGAGGTCCCGTCTCGCTTTTAACCGGGACTTGCTAGACAGTCCCGGGCCAAGCATTTCGACCTCCTCTGGTGGAGGAGAGTTGAAGGCTTGAGAGATGTGGTAAAATGCTTATTAAAAATGCTCAAGGTCTTCCATAAACGCGGTCTTTAGAATATATTGATTAGTAGAAAAATGAACTGCCATGAAAGTGACTTAAATTTGCACGTCAGTTGTGAAATTTAGTAAATTCATCTGATTAGCCCTAGTTCTCCCAAATACTTATTTAGCAAGTCAACATTCAGACTAAATTCATTTCGTAACATTTCTTCCATCTGAGCAGGACAGTGCTACAGTTGCTGAATTCAAACCGTTCCAAATTCCATTCCTGGGCTTGGATTCTCTCAAGGCAGAGCCTGTCGAGTCTGGGGCTCGTAAACTTGACTTCCGGTTGTCTCGCTGTGAACCGGGACATCCCCCATGTGTCTCGGTGGTTAAAAGCGAGACGACCCAGTAAAAAGCGAGACGACCGGGACCTCTGATATAGTTACTAATTTACCAGTTCTACTGAACCGGGACCAAGTAAGCTATTAATTCACGGAACACGACGCTGACAAGGACTGTCAACACGGCCGAGATTGGCATTGATTGTTCCCCTTATGGTTCTGGAGATGATCCAAGAAGTCACTATAATAATTTCAGTGCCAAGAAAAAGAGATCACGACTGTATCCAAACTGTGAAGAAGGAGAAATGACACTAGTAGACCATTATTCTAGCATGCTATCCAAACATAGTCCGCAAAGACTGTTTCCTTTCGGTGGTACTTTCCTAAATATAAAAGTTGTGTTCTAAAAGTGGTTCATGCCTCGAGGCCAACTTTGAACGAATTAATCCCTCATTTCCTCGAGTATATCTCTTGGAACTTTGGTAATGAGGGGTTGCCCTTTATCTGGAATGATACAAGTCTAAAACGAGGAAGAGCGCTTTTCCTCAGGGCTAAGGCATCGGGTTTTGAAATTAGGTGCTTCTTGACCAAATGTCGACATAGCTTTCAGGTCCTGAGGATCTGAACCGGACCACGGTTTTGATCGGTAATGCCGGTGACTCTGGATAATTCTCAAGTGTTCGCTCATCAAGTTCACGACTGTAAGATTAGGATGCGGCACTGTTGTGAGAAATGAACAAATTTATTATAAAAGAGCCTAAATGAACAATTTTATTTTATTATTTAATGAACAATCAATTAGAAAAGAATAATTGGTTTTCTATCAGATATAATTTCACTAATTTTTACGTCGCAATCAAAAGTGCTATTTCTATGAAGAGTCGTCAACTTTGTTTAACTCATTTTCGTCATTCGGCTGCGTCACCTTCGTCCGTGCCGGCTTATTGGTCCGCTGCTTCTTGGTCCCCGGCTTATTCGCCATTAGCCGCATTCCCAAATTCCCCCTGCAGTTGTTGAAACAAGCGCCTTCTTCTCACGATTGCGGGTGGCGATCGCATCACTGCGTCGTACTTCTCGATGCTCGTTGTCAATAGCCTCGACAATTAATTCCTGGGCTCTGAGCTCGGCCAATACTGAATTTGTTGTCGCTTACATCCTTTCCAGCTGCTGGTTATGATGTTCATATCTTCTCCGCAGAACGAGCATCTACTGCCTTGCCCGGCTTTTTCTCAAACGTATAGCGCGTCTCGCTATGCGGGCTTGCCGTAATGTCTATGCCATTCCGTAGGTTCAGTAGGGGACAGGTGACCGGCAACGAAGACCAAAAAACGATGAGCAGCTTTCCTTTTTGCAACTTTCACTGAAAATGAATTCAATGTCGAACGAATTCAATGACGACGCGTTTTGAATTCGTCAGAGGAGTCGCGGTTTATGGCCATTTCGTGAGTATCATAGCTACAGATCAAATAATTTTAATTTGATCTTTATCTCATTGCTTGACGAGGTTATATGTCAAGTATTTCTTACTTATGTTTTTTTTTGCTGTTGGGCGTAACTGTAAGGAGTATAAATCAATTAAGTATAATTATTTAATAATAATTTTTATTATTATTAATAATAAACTGGTTACTGCCTGTCTGCAACGTCTCGTTTAATATCAATAATTCTGAAAACAAATTCTCGGGTAATGTACGTAAATGTGGGAATCTGACCGCTGTGCGACCAGAATAGACATGTACTTTAATTAGATGTCATCGTCCATGTTCCGGGGACAAAGGCATTTTTTGTGAAATATTTATTACATTATATTTAAATATTTCCGCTTTTTTACCATGCAACCTGGGAAGTGGGAACAATTAAAATTTGATTTTAAATAATTTGTTACCCATTATTTCGCACTCTGTCTGAAACATTTCCTAATAAGTGATAATAATAAAAAAGCCCAAATGAACAAATTTATTATAAAAGAGCCTAAATGAACAGTTTTATTTTCTTATTTAATGAACAATGAAAATTTTTACGTTACAATCAAAACAATCAATTACGTTACAATTAATTACGTTACAATCAAAAATTGTTTAACTCAATTTCCTCATTCGGCTGCGTCATCTTCGTCCGTGCCGGCTCTTTGGTCCGCTGCTTCTTGGTCCGCTGCTTATGGTCCGCCATCAGCCGCATTCCCAAATTCCCCCTGCAGTTGTTGAAACAAGCGCCTTCTTCTCTCACGATTGGCGGTGAAGATGGCATCAGTGCGTCGTAGTTCTCGATGCTCGTTCTCAATAGCCTCGACAATTAATTCCTGGGCTCGAAGGTCGGCTAGTACAGAGTTTGTTGTCGCTTACATCCTTTCCAGCTGCTGGTTATGACGTTCATATCTTCTCCGTAGAACGAGCATCTACTGCCTTGCCCGGCTTTTTCTCAAACGTAGAGCGCGTCTCGCTATGCGGGCTTGCCGTAATGTCTATGCCATTCAGTAGGGGCCAGGTGACCGGCAACGAAACGGTGGCCCGAGGTGGCTTAGGAACGTACGCCAAACGTTCAAAATTTATTTTCTGATTCAGCAGCCCTGCGCTTTAACTTCGATCAATATGTAATTTTTGTAATCATTCCATTGACATTTTGGCACCATATAATTAATTTTATTGTCCTTGAATAAATTACGAGGAAACATTGGACCTTCAACTGCACTGTCAAATCGTTTGAACACGTAGTACATTCTGACTCGAGGAGGTGGCGATGATGAACTGGCGGTGGCAGTGGTAGGTCCACGAACATTACCTCTTTACTGGGTTGATCAAGGCATCAAGCCCATCTTCCGTGGGACCTGGCGAGACAAAAAATATTGGCAATAGATAGTGCTAGATTACGACATTTAAACTACGGAATCGCATTTATTGCGAGTATTTCAACTAAAATTTGAAATGCATGTGAGTAACACAAAGTTCAATACATGGAAACAAAGAAGCTTTAAATCATCTATACAAGAAAATGACTACCTGTCCTTAGTCTAAGTCTAAGTCATCGTGTGTACGAGCATTTAGAAAGTTGCTTCTCAAATAGAGGTAGCAGATAACTCTAAACGAAAAGAAAAAGGTAAGTAATCATGTAAATAGTTGCCCTAAGCACAATTTGGACAGGTTAATATTATGAAATAGTGAGATGGATAATTTTTATTGAATCTGGTTATACCCGAATTAGTCGTGTCTTCGACCCAGAATGTGTTGTGATTCATGTTTATAACGTCTTGTTACATGCGTGAAATTAACGTAATTTGGATTATCAGAATTCGATTTGAAGTATATTAGCCCATTTCATTTTTTATGCTATCCGCTCGACACTGCGAATTAACTCTGCCAAACTAAATTTTAGCGAATAAAAAATAATACAATGAATAGGCTAAAATATAAATAAAACTTCTAAAAAGTGGCATAAAGTCGTGAAATAAAATTAATGTTGACCAGAACCATACCAATGAGGTATGGTTCTCGTCACGCTCAGTTACAGTAGATTATACAGGGTCTTTCAAAAAAAGTCCCTGATTTCAATAGGCTTTTGCAAAACTCATACGACACATACAGAACAATTAATTTTATTTGTGAATAGCTTATTTGATGCCATTTTATATCACTTAGCACACTTTACTTGATTTTGAAAATTATGTTTGATAAATGATGTCCCCCATTGTTAAGACATTCACGAAGTCTTTCCCTGAAGTTGCCCATAATTCTTCGTGTAACTTCCCTTGGAATGGCTGCCACTTCCTGCCTAATGGCATGTTTTAGTTCTTGC
>NW_025946183.1:0-5422 GCF_000764305.2 Hyalella azteca | reverse complement strand
ACATGGCGAGCACAATAGTGCATTTTTCCCATAAAATAAAATAATAAATGCAATAAATCACATGCGCTGACAATATCAAAGCATGACGTCGATTCTCGTATACATAGCAAAGCATGGTGAATAATAATTTGTATTAAGCCTTGGTCTGTAAGACGATAACTAAATAGAGATGTAAACCGTTAACTAATCACTAATGATTTTAAATTATTTAAAATGACGTCTGTTTTTAGCGCATTTTCTCATTTATGAAAAAAATGCGCTATTGTGCTCGCCATGTCCGTCCGTCCGTCTGTCTGTCCGTCCGTCTGTCCGTCCGTCCGTGACTTCACGTTTTCGTCGACGAGAAAATGCGCTCTCTGTCACTCACAGCAGTGAGTACTGAATTATATTTTTTCATATTATTTAATAAATGTATTGATTTATTTACAATTGTTAAACAATAATGTATTAAGCTTTATTTTTTCATTCGATCGTTATTTAGTTTGTTCGCAACAATACCGCCGCAGCTGCTGAGCAACGTGAGCCTGTGGCGTCGTGGCGACGGCCTGCCACAGACCTTCACTGCCAACCACAGCGTCGCGTGGCAACTGCGGCAACTGCAGGTGATGTGGCGTGGAGGAGGGGATGTGGCAACTGCAGGTGATGTGGCGTGGAGGAGGGGATTTGGCGACTGGTGGTTATGTTTCGTTCAAATACTTGTATGTGCTGTAGATGTGATATGCGGAGGTAATTTGTTGGTAACTCGGCAAATACAGGCGATGATGTTCCGTAAATATGGCGTAAATTCTGAATATACCGGCGAAGTGATGCAAATTTGGTAACTGAAGATAATACGTAAATGTAGTATTTGTACATTACATGCTATTAATGGAAGAAGTGTAGGTTGTAGCTCAGTGGTTCCCAAATTTTTTTCAGGCTGGCGCCCCCTTTTGGCTCCCCAGTGAATCCCAAGCGCCCCCCCCCTCGACAGACACATATGAAAACATACACCTCTTTCTTGATATTTAGTACGCTTCAATTTTAAAAAAGAAAGGTTAAACACAAATGTGTATTTCACAAATAGAACCCCATTTAGTAAACCAATATATTTTTTTACAGTTTTAACTGTTTCAGCACTAGAAACCCAGGACGTCTCGGACAAATTTACGGCCGGACTCGTGGCCGGTCTCGCAGCCGGTCTCACGGCCAATCTCAAAATTCAGTGACCAAACTAATGAACGCAGCTCGATAAAACTTGGAACTCGTATTCATTAGGACTTAACGGTGGTGTTTAGCTCGTGAAAATTTTTTTAAATTTCACCTTCATTCGGAAGTTATATGGCAATACGGGCCGAAATTCGCAGTGATCAAAGAATTTCTTCCAAACAACTGAATAGATTTGAACGAAATTTTGATTATAAATTCCCTACCTACCAAACGGTGATTTTTAGCTCGTGAAAATTTATTCAAGTCGGAGTCATGTTCTGCACGTGTTGTGTACAAATCGTCCAACAAACGTACGAACTTCTGACTTCGACTTCACGGACTGCCACCCCTCTACTGCCCCTTTCTTCCTCACTGCCCCTACAGATCTTTCCACCGCCCCCAGGAGGGCGATATCGCCCATTTTGGAAACCACTATTGTAGTTGTATAATATGTAAAGTCTTTTTATGGTAATGAAGTAACTTACTAAGTTGTAAACGCTGAACATCCTTTACTAATATTCATTGCTCGATTGATACGATCATTTACTCCATGTGCATTTTTTTGGCTAAATTGTTCTGTCGGGTCTGGTGAAGCTGCGCCAGTAACATTAGAGTCAGACTTTACTGCAGTTTGAGCTACGTAGCGCGATGTCAGTGGTCTGTGTGGCTGTGGGTTGAGAAGTCAGTCATGTCCCGCCAGCCTGACAGCACAGACGGACGGACATGGCGAGGTTCTACCTAATTCACTTTGCTCCGTTGCTTCACTAGCGGTCTTGTGCCCCAACGCTAGTTCCTGTGGCTGTGCTCTAAATGTTTCGTCTAGTAGTGTGATGTCTCTGGTGCTTGTACTATTTTATTTAACGCATTGCTTTTAAGAGTTTTTTACTGAAATAAAAGTCGAGTTTTATCCGTGTTAACTGAAGTTTCAATCAACGCAATCCGTGCAATTAAGTGCAATTCAACGTTCATCAAAGTTGTTGTATTTTAACAAGATAGTTGCCGGTGTTTGGCCGGAAGGCTCGAGACATTCTGACAAGATTAAAGGTTGCAGCGAACGTCCGGTGACAAAGTAACTTATTAACCTAAGTTACTTATTCAGTAACTTATTAACTTAAGTAACTTATTAAGTAACTTATTAACTTAAGTAACCCCCAGGATTTGGACGGCACCGCCGGCAGGAGCGAGGTTAGCAACGGGCGGTTATTCCTGCAGGTGCTGATGCCGTCCCTGCCGTCCCTGCTGCTTAACAACAGGCTGGACGGTGAGTGTCGGGCTCTTGATGCCGCTGGGGAGTGCGACTGCTATTAATTTCTGCTTTGATTGCCATCAGCGTCAGTAAATATTGAGATTACTTGCTGAAATTATTCCTTTCAGTGTCAGTAGATCCTGAGATTAATTTCTGCCTTTCTTCCCATAAACGTCAGTAAATATTGAGATTACTTGCTGAAATTATTCNATCTTCCTCTGGAAATGTTTCTGGATTGTCACCGTATTTTTACAACACTTCTTTTTATTACAACACTTCTCTTTAACTTCACTTCTTGTTAGTTCGTCTGTCTGTCTGTATGCTACAAATTTTATAATTGAAATTTAACACACTTCTATTTATCCTATCGATCTGAAATTTTGCGCACTTGCATAAAGTTGGAGACAGAAGCAAGAATCAAATGACAAAATAAATTAATTTAAAAAGTAAAAAAAAATTTCAATATTAAAAAAATTTAATATATAATTTTGTCAGCTGCAAATCTTATAACTGATATTTGACGCATTTTTAACTGTCAAATTGATCTGAAATTATGCACACTTGTGTGAAGTCAGAGGCAATGCATGAAACAATTGACAGAATAAATTATTTTGAAACAAAAAAATTATATATAAAAAATTGAAAAATTAATTTTTTATATTCGAAAATAAAATGAGAAATTCATTTTACATCTTTAACTTTGGAGACACTGGATTCTTTTGAAGTGTTGCCTTTAAATAGTAATTTTTAAAGGTATATTATTATTACAACATTTCTCTTTAACTTCACTTCTTGTTGTTTGTTTGTCTGCTCCAAATCTTATAATCGATATTTAACACACTTTTACTTGTCCAATCGATCTGAAATTTTGCACACTTGCGTAAAATTGGAGACAATGCATGAATCAATTAACAGAATAAATAATTTTGAATATTTAAAAAATTATATTTATGAAATTAAACAAATTGAAAAAAAAATTGTCTGCTACATACATCTTATAATCGATATTTAACACACTTCTACCTGTTCAATCGATCTGCAATTTTGCACACTTTTGTAAAGTCAGAGACAATGCATGTATCAATTGACAGAATAAATAGTTTAGAAAAATTTGAATTTTTCTAAATTGTAAAAATAAAATGTGAATTTTTTTAATATTTGATAATAAAATTAGAAATTCACTGTACATGTGTAACATCAGAGACACTGGATTCTTTAGAAGTGTTATCTTTAAAAAAAGTAATTTTTAAACGCATACTATTATTAATTTCACTTCTTGTTTGTCTGTCTGCTCCAAATCTTATAATCGATATTTGACACACTTCTACAACTCCAATCGATCTGAAATATTACACACTTGCGTAAAGTTGGAGACAATGCATGAATCAATTGTCAGAATATATAATTTTGAAAATAAAAAAATCAATTTAAAAAATTGAAAAAATAATTATTCTACAGATCTCATATCGATATTCAACACACTTCTACCTGTCCAATCGATCTGTAATTTTGCCTACTTGCTTAAAGTCGGAGACAATGCATGAATCAAGTGACACAATAATTAATTTTGAAAAAAAAATTTTCATATATTAAAAAAAATAAAAATTAATTTTTTAATATATGGAAATGAAAGTGCTGTCTTTGAAAAGTAATTTTCAAACACATATTATTTATAAACATGTTGTACTCGTGTAGCAACGTGCCTCACCTCGTGTGAGAAATGAATTCAAGTTTTTTTTAGGTTATTCATTATATAAGGATATTCATTATATAAGGGTATTCATTATACAAGGTTATTAATTTTAACCTCAATATTTCTAAAACAGTTACGTTCACCTATTATTTTATTCATCGGCTTTCAAATATTTTCAAATCTAAATTCTAGTTTACCTCACAGGTGAAAATTCTTCTCAGACTTTTTTGAATTTCTAAATGTGCATTTGCATTTTTGTGCTTGCGTTTGAAATACTTATGATATCATCAGTTACCTTTCCTATCTTCGTATGCTTTCGCCCTTCGCACTCCAAAAATTTGCTATAACTTAGACAATAAAAATAATTGTTATTTATTTATTAATCAAATTAAATCCTAATTTCAAGTCAAATCAAGTATTTTTATGAGCCATAAATTTAAACAGAACAATAATTCGAGCTTAAATTTCCACTTAGCCAGCTTCATTTATTAAATGCTCTATGAAGTTCTCATTTCTAACTGACTGTATTTCAATTTCTCGTAAAAAGAATATATTTCACGGAATATTCTACGTCCACAGACTTGAAGTGGAGTCTGGCTTGCTGATGTACTTCACTTCCACATCCGCTGTTCTCTCTTCCCTCAACAGAGTTCATTTCCCATCTGGGGTGCAGCATAAGGTAAAAATTATATGCTGTTCTCATGGTTCAACTTGAAAATTTATACTGGAAAAAAATTGGTGGGAAATAAATAAAAATTTTCAAAAATTATAATAGTTTAATTGATAGTCTCCAAAAAGATCGTGTGACCGATTTTTTGTTGAAATTTAAATTCCGCATTGCACTATAACTTTGCCGTTTTTACTTCAGTCAATTTTTTTAAATTAATAAAATCTTTCGAATTATATTTTCAACTTGTTACAGTGCCGGAAATGGCAATACGACCACCCAGTTTTCTCCAAATATTTTTTCTTGCACAAAAATATGGAATTCTAACTATACGAGGTTAAACTACGTTTAAAAACATTTCCGATGATATGCTAAAAAAAATAATTTTCTCAAAATATATGAGAAGAAATTATGAAAATTAGAAAAACCTTGGTGGAAATGGTTATAAGACCATATGATATGTTTTTCTCCATTTTGGTATCTTTTGTAATATTTTCACTTTAAAAAGTACAGCAATAAAAAGAATATCTTGATTTTCGTCATTTAGGGCCTTTCTGGTGTACTTTTGGTGCAGTTCAGTGTCCTCACTTATATTTTTCGAAGTAAAAATATGCCAAATGGGACAAGACTC
>NW_025946182.1:0-8127 GCF_000764305.2 Hyalella azteca | reverse complement strand
TGTCGCATGGATGTGTTCCAACGCTGTTTTTTTAGTTTATAGCCGTGGCCCCTGGTGTTGGTTCTTGTTTCAAATTCTAGTAATCCTTCTGGGACCTTGTATAAGCCATGAGTATACTTGTAGAGAATTATACTTCCATGAGAAGTAGAATTCAATTTCTTATTCCTTTTCATTATGTTTTTAGAAAAGATTGTGTCATGAGTGCTTCATGTCAATCTTGCATCTGTTTTCAAAATTTTGGCATCATATTATTATGACAATTATTGACATGAAAGTATTGGGACTGTCTCTTCGATGTGATAGCTTTTTGCCTCAACTTTGTCGAGTTAAAGTTAGCTGATCACAATGAAATCGTTTGAAGCTGTTCGATTAATCAACAAAACTCGTTATTGATGACTATTGAATTCCATGTAAAATCAGTGAAAATCTTAACTTTATCTCCGTATGATATTCTTTCAAAATAACTACGACAGGCTCAAGATAACACACATACCTTTCGAAGTTTCGATGAAGCTACAGATTTTAGCCAAAACTACGAGTAGGACTTCCACTCGGTAAATAGGATAGGAAAACGCCCATGCAACGCATCCTCGTACGAATCATTTAATTTCGATATATAATTGGGAACCTCTGATATTCGAGGAACCGATTCGGGGCATATTTCGGCGCGATTCAGCGCAGGAACCACCGATTCAGGGCATATTTCGGCGCGATTCGGCACAGGTACTGGTCGATTCATCCACCCATGCAGGAAGCTAAAAGTTTCATGGGCGTTTTAAATTATATCATTTTTGGAGACATTTACCACGCGCCGAGCCTTGAGTTACAGCTCCCTTCTTCGTACCTCGGCGATGCCAAAAACTGAAAAAAATCCGATCAGTTCAAGGTCTTGTTGAGGTCCAAGCTGTCCGAATCATGGTAAATATCAAACTTTGAGCTCAATATTTAAATTTTTCTCACTATTGTCGTTGCCTAATTAATCGGGAACCATGATTAGATATTAATCCCATTGAATGTAAATGCTTCTAGAACACATATGTTCCTTTACGTTCACCGTTGTTCAGAGGTGAGAGGCGCGAGCGAGTGGGTTGCATGCTCATAGGTCGCCATATTTGGCTGCGTCTGACTCACTCCTCCCGCCGCTCTCATGGTGTACAGAGAGCCTACTCATGATTCCCTTACTTGCTGTACTCATGTACCAACGCCATCCCGGTGCTACCATTTGAGTACACTTCCTAAATTAGGAGGAGATCTTAGTTGGCTTATCTTGGTCGCCGTATGGAAGGTATT
Organism: Hyalella azteca; assembly: GCF_000764305.2. Lineage (NCBI taxonomy): Eukaryota > Metazoa > Arthropoda > Malacostraca > Amphipoda > Hyalellidae > Hyalella > Hyalella azteca. The sequence goes on along the minus strand of NW_025946182.1, from coordinate 6,837 downwards.
TTTACGGGCGTATATCCTGTCTGTTCTTCATATGTTACAAAAAGTAATTTTCGACGAAAATAATAAGTAAAATGGCTGTCAGTAAACTAGAACGTGCGTGTACTGCAAAGCAGGCAAGAGTTGCAACTGCGCACCGCCTTGCTCGGTTGTTCAAGCATGCATGTTGCCAATGATAGCTTGTATGCAAGCTCCAGCCTTGGACCGCACTGCGTTGGATGGAGAGAAAAGACTGTGTCTCGATACGTCTTCTTATTTAGCAATCCGACGCACGGCTCTTTAACTGCTTACATTGTCTGGCACCGCCTCCAGTCCTCCGAGTTGGGCTAGTGACTAACGCAACAAACTGGTTAAGTTTCCTAAAATGTCTGTGGTTGGGTGGATTGGCTCCTATAATGCACTGAACAATATAAGCTATTCTGACGTCTTATAGTTGCTAAGGGCTTTTTGGCCACATTAACCCCTTAATGGAAGTTATTCCCATGACATATGAACCGACGAATCCCGAATTGAGTTCATGAAAATGCCAAAAATGCGGGACTTTTTTCTAAAGGATTTTCTTCATTATTTTTCCATTTTTGTCAACAAAAATTAAGTACCTGTCAAATGACGCTCAACTCGTGCAGCCATGACAATTTGTACCCGAGTGAAAATGCTTATTGAGGACACCAAAAATTTCAATTTCTGTGGAGCAGAAATGTAAAGAGGTACTTTCTCTATTATCTTCTGATTTTCTTGATTATTTTTGAGTGCTCTTCATTTTCTCATGATATACATGCATATCGGTTTTACAGCTGATTTAGGAGTACGTTGTACTGATTTATGTTAATTTTCTAGTATTTGCTTTGGTTGATTTTTGCTATGAATTTGCTGGTAGGGACATGCTTCTTGTTTACTATTATACCAACTGTTCTTGTTATTTCTTGCACTGCTGACACAGTTTATTCATGTAGGTTTATTTCTTGCATGCTCCTGATATTCCCATTATTTTTGGTTCACAGCTGCATTGGGCTGTGTTCTGCCAGTTCAAAAGGGCGTTTACTGTTGAAGCGCACGGTTTCTTGCATTCTGTGTAATGCCAACCGTTTTCGTCCAAGGCCACAGCAGCAGTTCTGGCGCGGGTGCTCACTGCTCGCGTGCATGAGAAACACTGCCGTGACGCATGCTAATGGAAATGCTTTCACTATTCTCCCGAAGTTTATTGTGTGAAATTCCTTTTTCATCATCCTCGCCGGACAATTTTGCGTTTTTCTTTTATTGGTTATCGAAAGTTTTCTCGTTCTGTTATTTTTCAATAAAATAAATGTTGTATTTTTACCCGTTTGCCGCAAATTCATGATTTTAAGATATAGTTCATTAATAATTGATTTTGAATATGTAAGGTTTTTAACACGGCATTTCATATATGTATTTTTCTAGGATTTTCTACTTGCGCTTCGATAATAATATCTTACATGTCGCACGCACAAATTTGAAGTTATCAGAGGAGCAAATGTGTACAACTTACAGCGACTCTCTTATGAAGCTATTCCACGAATTATAATTATTAATCTTTTATCATTGATATCACTCGTATAATTTATAATCTTGCTTGAATAATGAATATAACCTAGTGTATTGGAACTTTATATGATTTCAGTGCTGTATCAGTAATAATTCTGTAGCAGTAAACAGTAATAGTATTAATGCTGTTACAGTAAACAGTAACAGTATTATGCTGTTACAGTAAACAGTAACAGTATTATGCTGTTACAGTAAACAGTAACAGTATTAATGCTTTTACAGTAAGCAGTAACAGTGTAACAGTTTTAGTGCTGTAACAGCAAACAGTAACAGTGTAACAGTTTTAATGTTGTAACAACAAACAGTAACAGTGTAACAGTTTTAATGCTGTAACAGCAAACAGTAACAGTGTAACAGTTTTAATGCTGTAACAGTAAACAGTAACAGTATTAATGCTGTTACAGTTAACAGTAACAGTAATATTGCTGTTTAAAAAATAACAGTATTGATGCTTAACAGCAAACAGTAACAGTATTAATGCTGTAACAGTAAAGAGTATCAAGCACAAATTTTATTGCATGGTTGAAGTTTTTGCGGTTGTCTGCAGTCACAGTTTGACGGGATTTGGTAGTTGCCGTATCCTGCTTCCTGTGCTACTGATCGCATGACTGCTTCAACAATAATCATTTCCCGTCCATAGCCAGATTTTTTACCCGAGATTCATGAATTTCTCGTAAACGTTATGCTATTTTCTTTCATTATTTCCGAATTATTAAACTTCATGGTTGATAAAAATGCCTGTAAAATGACATTTTTTCCTTATTGCATGCAGCTTATAAGAATCGCTTCTGTGGCAAAATTGTTTTTACACATTGAACGATTGTCATACATGTGTAATAATGATTTGGTCTACTTGGGTATTTTTCAGGCTAATATATTTTATAGCGATACAAGGTTGCCCTTCTTTAGTTTAGAATCTTTCGATGATTAACAAATTTTGTATGCTCTATACTATAGAGCATACAAAATTTGTTAGAGAGTCTATAGCACTGGTGACACGTTTTGATCAGGAAAACTGTAATTGTTAATGATAACGTATGTTTTATGTCGTGCCACATTTGCAGGGCGATGTAGGTCTGAGGCGGCAATGAATTTAAAATTTTTGCTATATCATCCGTAAAATCTCCTGAGGCCGAGTGTGGTACCCAAATTTGTATATAGGAATTCAGTAGCGCGACCATCATTGAAAATTTCTAGTGATTTGGTTCCGTGAGTCAAGCAATTATTTGGATCAATTCGTACTGACCTATAATTATTTTTAATGTAACGTTGTGTTTATGTGTTTTAATTTTGTATATGGGCATTTGTTATTATATTGATCAACATATGTACTGTGAGTTGTTAATAAGTGTTCGTTTATAAAAGCTATTGTTTCACAATAGTTTCAGCTTCAACCACCAGGCATCCGACGTTGAAATAACGTTGATTAAACGTTGTTTCAACTAAAACTAAATCAACTTGTAATTCACGTAGTTTTACCGTCATTTCCGTGGAAAAAAGCTCCTTATTTTCTTTCGATGCATTGGCCATACATTATTTCTACAAACAGCAGCTGTGTGCGTTCTGGATAAGGTGCGATCAAGGGTCATGTGCCGTAAATGGGGTTCTCATATCTGCGAAAATATATTCAACAGAACGACTGTCAGGCTGCGGACGTGTGCCTGACCAAATATTTGTGGTGCGCAGAAGATTTTTTTTTACGCAAGATTCGTGCAATGTTTGGTTTTATACAGTAGCCTGCTACGAGTTGTAGCATGACATTTTATGTACTGTGCCCGAGTAACCCGTAAACAGTAGAACTGCTCTATTAGTTAAAAGTATAATTATTCGTTGAATTTATTTAAGTTTAAGTGAATTTCATGCTTACGTTCTTTACGCGGTTTGTCCAGCCGTCTTCATTAAGGTCAAGCAGTTTAACCTGACGTTGTTCGGGAGGTTGTGTGTGATAAATAGCCGGCAAACCGTCAAGATGAATCGGTTGTAGTACGGAAACTTTAGTACGAATTGAATAACTCGGCGTTCTTCTGAAGGTTGTTTAACATATGCAGGTTAACTCGATTGATCAGCACGTTGGTTTGACAAGTTAACCCGCGGCGTTGCTATGGATAGGCTGCAATGTTCAGTTAGTGGTACAAAATCAATTCTAGAAGGTCAAGCCACGCCTGGTGTTGCTCTGGAAGTTCTGCTTATCGATGTTTTCCCTGTGGATTACGAACCCATGTATAGGGCTACAAAGCGTCTAAATCACTAATTTATGACATTGGTAATATTTTCTCTATATTTGTATGCACGACACATTTTGTATCGTAATAGGTACAAACTAACACACACGCTCAAAAAATTTTAGAAAGGCCATTCATGCAGGCTGATTATATTGTTATTTAGTCGACGTGAAACACTATATATAGAGAATAAAAGGACGCTAAACTGAACCAAGTAATTTCCAGCGTTTATAACGCGAGGTCATCTAATTTTCCTGGAAGGAAATATTTATCAAAATTTCAATAATTTCAAATCGGGGAACTTAAGCCTTATCGATTTTCTCCTCGGTGGCTTAAATTTGTATAAGGACTCGACGCGAGTTTTAATTTTGTGTTAAGGTGGGACGAAATTTACCTCGATAATTTGTTCATCTTGATCTTATTTTTGATTAAACATGACCTGTTATCACTAAATTATTCCTGCTGATTCATCGCTTATGCAAGTATAGCCCGCTTCGTGTCAGCATTCATATTGTGGAGGCGGCCCAATTGCTCATTTACATATCTAGAAGTTTAACGGTATATTCATTCCTTTTTTGGAAGCGTTCTCTGTATTGCTTGACGTTGTGTAAGATCGCAATGGAGATTACTGAAAAATTCTATCATAATTGATGGATTATCTATTAATTAATCCATGATATCGATTAAGAAATGCAGTGTTACTTGTCAAATTTGTCAATGCTACCGACGAGGCTGACGTATCGTCGCCCCAGCACATAAGTCGCCGGCCTTCAATAGAAACAATCTATTTTATAAACAAAGCTGAACCACATCTAACTAACGCGATCGAAAAGGCTTTCCAGTTAATGTGCGGAAATCGAACCCTACAAATCGTAGTGCGGGCCAGTATTATACGGTTTTTGGTGACAAGCGTCATGGTATGTGCAGTTTTTGTTGAATGGCAATGCATGTGTCATTGACGGTAGTGGCATGGAAATATTAAACGTGTTTCCTATTAAATTGGTTACTATAGGGGACACATTTTTTGTATGCGAAGTGTCTTCGATTGCTCTTACGACTTCTAAAAAATTTCATTGATACATTTTATTGAGTTATTAAATTATTTATCGATGTTAAAGTACAACATGCAAATGATAAAGTAACTCGTGTTTATTTAAATAACTTAGGAGAAAAAATCAGCAATAGATTCAAAATTAGAATTCAATCCAGTTCAATTATTTTCTTTTAAAATTTTAATACTTCTGTTTTTTAATTCGTGAAGTTGACAATGTTATTTGAATCCATCGAAACGTCCAGCATGGCTGCAGGTCGCTGTGAAGAAAGCGCTACCTAATTTGGTGGGGCTTGACTAAGCGAATGTCTTGCACAGCTGTGAAAACTCACTTACACAGCTGTGATTAAACTTACACAGCTGTGATTAAACTTACACAGCTGTGATTAAACTTACACAGCTGTGATTAAACTTATTTGCACAGCTATGATTAAAATTACCGAACATTGAGCAATAATTCTCGCACATCTTGCTCATTATAATGGTGATCTGGCTTAGATGCACATTACAATGGTGACCCGGGTTAGATGCACATTATAATGGTGACACGGATTAGATGCACATTGTAATGGTGACCCGGGCGAGATGCTCATTATAATGTTGGCTCAGGTTAGATGCACATTACAATGGTGACCCGGATTAAATGCATGCACATTTCCACTCGTCGTAGTTGCCCGCGAATTGTCTTTTTTATACGGCTACATTAACCGTAGTGAATATATTCTTATCTAAAGGATTCATATAAGGAATTATCGTCAAGAGACAGAGAGACAAACCTGAGAAATGTTTTCATGTTATGTTCTGTCTTGGATGCAGCGAAGAGCTCGTAGATCGTGCGAAAAGTAAAGTTAGTTATCGTATAATTTCTATCGCTATTATTTGGTGTTAATTTTACTTCTTGAGCGGGCAAAATTCTTATTGAATTTTAGATAGCAAGGAGTGCAAGCACGAAAAAATGCCATTGGCAGCTTGATGTGTTATGCCATTGGCAGCTGAAATATCGTTACGAAAGATAAATTCGCATTCGGCTTCGCTGTCACAGTGACACCTATACCTCCGAGTTTAACTTCCGTGTGCCGCAGCTGTGTGAACTCTTGACCGATACTTTCGACCATCATGTCTTTCTTATATCTAATTATATTCCTACCAGAGTTTTGATGTATGTGAGGTTGTTGAGGGTTGATGCATCAAACCAAGTCATCAGCAGGATAGTTTTTTGAAAAATTTTGTCTAATTTTGAACCAATAACAGTGCTGAATACCTGAAAAACCTTATATCCTAAGCTTGAGGTTAACCGTTAAACTTGAGGCTTTTGCTCACTCGCGGCTTGAATATCTAATATATGGACTCATGATATAGTGACAAAATCTCATGTCAATTAATTATCTTATGTCATTTCGCAAAATTTTGTGTTGTGGAACCTAGTGTGTCACACTAACTGTGTGACACATAATTTTGTGTGACACACAAAATTTCCTTGTGTGAGGTTTCATCGTATGGCTTGATCTATCATCGCTTGGCTTTATATGTCATCGTGTGCCATGATCTATCATCGCTTGGTTTTATATGTTATCGAGTGCTATGATTTATCATCGCTTGGCTATACATGTCATCGTGTGCCATGATCTATCATCGCTTGGCTTTATATGTCATCGTGTCCCATGATCTATCATTGCTTGGCTATATATGTCATCGTGCGCCATGATCTATCATCGTACAGCATTAACTATCACAATATGGCATGATGGTCGAGTTCCCGACAAGACTGACCCAAGCACTAGCAGAACTTTCGCCACGCTTGACCTTGCGCGAGCGTCGCGTCTGGAGAGATATAGCGTGGGTATCGCACACAGCGCCGTGTAGGATGTGATATCAGGGATACTGACCACTGATCCTGGACGTTTTTCACATAGAATAGAATAGAATAGAAGTGTCGGCGTTGAAGAAATAGGCCCATGGCCTGTTGCCGATTCTTGAACTTTTCGTGACTTGATTCACAAGGGA
>NW_025946181.1:0-571 GCF_000764305.2 Hyalella azteca | reverse complement strand
AAGCTTCAAATAAACTTTGACATCACAAGGACTAGTTAAAATTTCTGTTAAGTAGGCAAAATAGACTTTAGTGGGCATTGGTCATCTTTGCTGAGAACATGGGAGAAACATGGGTCATCATGAGAACAATACCGGGAGAAACTACTAAGCCAGTGCTGCCTAAACCTGGAATATGTTACTGCTTTAGAAGGCTATTCCCCTATAGACTACTACCCTATTTCTTAAATTTTGTCAATTTCATATAGAATATTCCTTAAATTTTGTCAATTTCCATTGATAACCAAACAAACCTCATACGACATGAAACGAGACTTATGAGAAAAGCTAACACTGTTTGAAATAAACATGTGCACAATTCAAATATTTTATACCCATTCACTGCATTTAATTATTTTATATAGTCTTATAATTGTAATTGTTTCTAATTTTAAATTCACATATTTAAAAATTGAAATTAAATATTTTAATTAGAATAATGTAAAATGGGGTTACTTTGACCGGCGGGGTAACTTTGACCACTTTTCGTTTTTTTAACAAAAACCCCCAAAACTCAAAAACGATTCGACATAGA
>NW_025946180.1:0-800 GCF_000764305.2 Hyalella azteca | reverse complement strand
TAGTAAACGACACGCTAGCATGACCAGCGGCTTTCGTTGCTTGAATCTCATTGTTTAAACGTAAGGTAGCAAGAAGCTAATTCTTTAATTTAAGAAAGATCGACGATTCAATTTAATTTACAGTTTCTAATACAATTAGTGTCACTACCACTAGTGTCACTACCACTATTGTCACTACCACTAGTGTCATTATCACTAGTGTCACTACCACTAGTGTCACTACCACTACTGTCACTACAACTAGTGTCACTGCCACTAGTGTCACTACAACTAATTTCACTTCAACTATTGTCACAACAACTAGTGTGACTAGCACTAGTGTCACTAATAGTGCTATTTCCACTAGTTTCACTACCACTAGTGTCACTTCCACTAGTATCACTACCACTAGCGTCACAACCACTATTGTCACTAGTACTAGTGCCACTACCACTAGTGTCACTGCAACTAATTTCGCTTCAACTAGTGTCACTACGAATGGTGTCACTAGTACTAGTGTCACTTCCACTATCACGACCACTACTGTCACCACCACTATCGTCACAAGCACTAGTGTCACTACCACTAGTGTCACCAGCACTAGTGTCACTAGCACTAATGTCACCAACACTAATGTCACTAGCAATAATATCACTACCACTAGTGTCACTGCAACTAATTTCACTTCAATTAGTGTCACGACGACTTATGTCACTACCACTGGTGTCACTACCACTAGTATCACTAGCACCAGTTTCACTGTCACTAGTGTGACTAGCACTAGTTTCACTACCACTAGTATCACTAGCACCAGTTTCACT
>NW_025946179.1:0-4995 GCF_000764305.2 Hyalella azteca | reverse complement strand
GAATTCCGTCGGGTCCTGGTGCTGAAAACGTCGCCAATTCTTTGATACTTATTTCCATGTCTTCCGGTCCAAACTCAATGTTCTCCAACTCTCTACCGCCTGGCAGCTCCTGGAGAACTTCAATTTCATTCTCCTCCCTTGAGAAGCGGGGGTTACTGAACACTGATTCAAACTGAGATCCCAGTAACTCACACATGCCCTGGTCATCTCCGACAATGACTTCGTTATCCTTAAGCGGGCCTACTGGCGTCTTTATTTTAGCCTTGGACTGAGCATATTTAAAAAAATACTTGGGGTTCTCTTTGATGACCTCAACCACTCGCTCTTCCGCGACTTGTTCTTCCATCCTGTGTGAGACCTGCAGCCTGAGTTCAATTTTCTTGTGCAAATTTACTAGCCTCTGTCTTCTCGCATCACCAGTGGATTCAGCTATTTGTTTATTTAATCACTTGCGTTTTCTCATAAGGATTCGTCTGTCTCTCGGAATGCTGCGGACTTTAGGCCCTGTTTTTCTTGGTGTATGACGCACACATACCTGTGCTAGTTTCTCACACAGTTTTGTGTAGATTTCCTCAGCACTCATCTCGTGAAACTCCGCTCTCCAATCGGTTTCGTCAATTTCATTCCAAATTGTCCCCCAATCCGTTCTTCGATTGTGAAAGTTAAGTCCTGCCAGTCCCTCTTGGGGTATAGACCTGGGCGGGGTTTCAATTCCAATTGTCGTTTCCACCATCACTAAGCGATGGTCAGACAGTGAGGTATCTTCAACCCGGACGTCAACCACCATTATTTCATTATTAGTAAAGAAGAGATCGAGAATATTGTGTTCTCTTATCGGCGACCGTACCTGCTGACTGAGCAAGTGTTCCGCAGCAAACTTCACAAGTTGGGCTTCTTGACTTGTGTCGCGGTCATCGACCTCTAAGCCGCCCGGGCTTGTCCAACGGATTCGTGGGAGATTGAAGTCCCCACCAATTATCAGGCTGGGGGCTGGGTCACCCAGTTCAGCCACCCTGGTCTCTATTTCCTTAAGGGTTTTGTTGAAATTTTCCGGCGGACAAGCAGGCGGTCTATAGACTATGGCTACGCACAGGTCATATTTTTTTATGTGAAGTAGCATGTATTCAACAAAGCCGTCAGAGTTTCCAGATTTCGATCTCAATTATACCGTGCTTCTTGCGAGGGAGTTCCTAAGGTAGACAATTACTCCACCCTTCTTTCTCCCTTCTTTCCGGTCCGCGCGGTTGTGTTGGAATCCTTCCATTGTAATTTCTGCATCGAGGATATCTTTTCTTAGGTACGACTCCGTTAGTGCAATCATAATGATCCCATACAAATTTAAAGACTTATTTATAATCAGATTTTTTTCAGACTTAATGATTTCTAAAATCTTCCTAACTCTGCAGCACTGACAAGATTTTTTGCAGTTCTCTGATCCAGCCACATTCAACTGAAGAATTAAAGTTTTATTGTATGCGTACTTTGTACTATTCTGTTGCCGCATCTAACTAGCTTGTCCAGTTTCTCCAATGGATCAAACCATAACAATTAGCTTCTGTATTTCCAATTTAATTTTTTGTGAGAACCACCTGCATGATGAATTGACACTTTTTTAATGTTCAATGTGACTCAAAAATTTTTGGAATGATGTGAAAAATGAATAGAAACTTTTTGAATGATATTCAATCGTATTTGAAACAATAGTTAATAATTTCTACATGAAAAAGCTTATGTATTAAAATGTTTCAGTTACGAAGATGTAGAACCTAACGTTACTAAGAGCGTACGACCCGACCAATCTCAAGAGGCTTGTGATGTTATCGAATATCGTATTCATACTCTGGAGCATGTCCTGAAAAGATACAATTCAGGGTTTGTTTGATTTGAAAGCTCGAAAATTTCCGAATAAATCTTATCTAGCATTGAATTCCATTTATGAAAAATGAATATTATTTTGCTAACTGTTCCTTGAGTTACCTACCCAATATGAGCAGCTCACCGGGAGATCTTCTTGAATCACATTCTCTTTAAGTTCTTGACCGATTGCCTACTTTAGAAAAACTCAAGAACTTTATTTTAAGTTCTTGACCGATTTGAAGAAACTACGCAAATTAATTTTTACTGTGGAAGAACGCAGGATTGCCCTACTTTGTAGCAGCTGATTTAGTTTGGAAACTTATTAGATCTTAGAGTAACATTTGACTGATTTACCAAATTGTGGAGATTCCAGAGGAGCAGTTGATTGAGTTAGCTCTCCATGCTCCTGCTCGTTTAATACAAATGAGTCGGCTAATTTGCTTGGGCTCAGTCAAGTGTATTTTTCCGTACACTAACCTGAGCCTACAGCATTTTTTATCCATGATGAATGCACAATTGAGAAGCATTCAGCATAGGCACGAATGCTTGTTTTCTATAAAAGCAATACATTTTTGATACGCCAACTTCCAACAGGCTATAAACTCACAGAAAATTTAGCATCACTTTGGGTGGGGTGACTTGACAGTCAATTATCCATTTTGATGGAAGTTTGCTTGCCGCCAGGCAGCTGGCTATTAAATGTTACAGAAAAATGTGACCAGAAATTGGAAGTTGCGGTCAAGGACAACACAAAAAACTGTGAGCAAAACGAGTCATCAGTTTTTTGCCAAGGTCTGTTTGCTTGTTAAAGTTCTCAGATGTCGTAGCGGGAAATCAATGCACGATTTATTAGGTCAAAATTTGGATAAGAATCCCTCATGAAACAATGAATGGTTAGCGTGGCTATATGGTGAGGAATAAGTGATAGAACCCTTCGACAAACGTGACGTAAATAAAATTTTGTGGAGTGACTATTATCACGAATTGGAATTACAATTATCGCTCTGCAGAATTGGCCAATAATAATCCTTGCACTATGATATTTAAACAAGCTCTGGTCCTTTGATAGAAATGAATCATTTCATTCAATCAATTACGAATGATTTAATAAAATTTTTACCTTCGTTCATGAGGATTTCCATCTTTACCCTCTACTTCCAAGCTCTGATAGTGTCTCTGCCCCCAATTCTACGTGACCTTGCAATTTAAGCTGACTGATTATAAATGAGAATGTACACTAAAAAGAACTCATGCTATAATTTTCTTACACAATATATAGTATTTATTGTTTGCTATCTACGCCATCGATGTCACAGGAAAATTATATCTGTTACAATTTATTTGACTTTCCTCTATTAATAATTGACCCTCCTGACCTCTCACACTCAGGCGTTTGCAGCTGCATCAGAAGAGTATACCTCAAAACGTGGCGGTTGGTGTTGATCTTCGGCATAACGATTGATTTCGAGCCTAATTATACCAGGCATGTCGTAGGAATAACGTTGACTGAATTTTTCAAGGAAATCCACTCGTAATCAATGTAATCCTATGCCTTGAGGAACAATTTCTTCCACGACGCTGAGGCCTTGCGATGCGGTATCCATAACTACATTGTCGCCACTGGTTGATTATTGAGGAACTGAGGTACAGAAATAGTATTGAAACAGATTCAGAATATCTTATGATATTTTTTTCAGAAATTGGTATGAGATTTTTCATGAAAGCCTAAAAAGGGAGCAGTGAGCAGTTGCTTTACGCGCTAAAAGTCTAACTTTAATGAAAATAGTCACTGTTGTAGTATTGTGATAAGTCTCCAAATTAAATATGTCAGCTAATACACAATACAAATCGGCCCAGAATTTGAGAATAAATGCAGTGCGCTCGATTTCCCACTGAAATTCCCACGGATTGTCCTCAATGGGGAGGAGGTGGGAGTGAAGGTAGCGGACTTCTTGGGGAAACTTGGAAAGGAGCGCGGGTTGAAAGTTTTAGGAGGAAGTTGCGCGTCGTCGTCAGCGGGCGCTCAACCATTGCCGCCAATTGGCCTCCTAAATCGTGATTGACCTCAATTTTCGAAAACAAGTGAGGACATGAAAAAAATTTAAATAACGTGATAATTTTGAGACAGTCACTTTAATTATATTTCAAAATCTTTTATGCTGTTTTCTTATATAAATTAAAACTTTCTTTAGATATTAAATTATATAATTGAGTGCGGTAATTGCCTTGTTTCGATCTCAAGGCTTGGATACAAATTCGAGTCAGAATTGCTCTTTAAGCTCAATTAGATCATTATTTCTTAATTTCAATAAAGAAATAACTATACATATAAATATTTTGGTCCAAGAAATTCTCTATTGGACAAGACCGTCGAATCATACGAGGCCTGTTCACAAAACTACGACAGTTAAAACTTTTTTTCACAAAATCGAGAAAACTAATTCTGAATTTAGTATAACTTTGATACTTAATAAAACTTTCATCAAAATTGGTCCGTATAATCAATCGCTTCGTTAATCTCCTCTTCAGATTTGAGAAATATCGAGACCCTCTCAGGCAGCAGAGCTCGTTAGCTCTAATTGCTTGGGTCGTTTGATCAAGAGGCGAGACATCAAGCAAGCTTCATGTCTTCTATTGGCTAATCAAATTTCGGCTGCCATCAATAATTCTTAAACCAGCGGCAAAACTCATAAGTCACAAAAAGTTATCCTGCAAGTCATCAATTGTTGATTGTTGACCTCAAAGTTTTTCGAAGCCAAAAAGCCACACTATTAGCTTATTGTATTATTGATTGGCTAACTAAATACTATTTGCTAAATGTTGTGTATGGCAGCCATGCGTGTGTCTTAAATAATGATATATTATCCCTGCATGCATCAGCTGAGATATTTCCTATTCATGAAAACTTTTACCGCACCAAAATTAAAAGATAGGAAGGACGACTATCATATTCTTTTTTCTTCACCTAATTCTATGAATTCTCATAACAACATGAGAGCACCCAAGTCCCCGCGTACTATAGAACCCCTCAACCTAGACGTTAGAACCCCTCAGGGGTCGCCGTAATGTTAGAACCCTACAGATGTGGCCGTGACGTTAGAACCCCTCAAAGGTGGTCGTTATATTAGAATGTCCCAG
>NW_025946178.1:0-341 GCF_000764305.2 Hyalella azteca | reverse complement strand
TACTTATATGATATTTTTCTAAATTTTTTTCTCTTTTCAGTGGTGTAATTTTCATTACGATCAAAGGAAAAAATTATTTTTGTGCACATACCTAAATAATGTTATTGCCTAATTAGATTTAGAGGTAATTCCATCAAGACCCATGTCTGGGCCGAATTTTTAAATTGGGCAGTGGGCTGAGCTGCTGAGGTTGTGGTATAGCGGCTGAGGCCACCCGTGAATTGCCAGGACGATTGATGAATAGAACATTAATGCCTGTAGCCTGTGGCCCTGCCGCCCCTGTAGGCTGTACTCACTGTAGGCTTAAGGCTTGTAGCCTGTAAGGCTGTGGCTGTGGCCTG
>NW_025946177.1:0-35937 GCF_000764305.2 Hyalella azteca | reverse complement strand
AGGTTTAGAATGAAAATTGAAGCAACGTCTCTCATGAAACGTCGTACTGACGTCGTACATGCTGTGAATGTTCTGCGATGTTAAGAATCGGCGACAGGCCTACGGCCTAATACACGCTGAAACCGATATTATTAACTGTTTGCGTGGCTGCTGCGTTATCTCCGTATTCTGAGACTCGCCCCCTATGTCCGCGTCGATGGAAAATAGTTTTTCACGGACTCAGTGTACCATGGCAAGTAATAGCGTTCGTGCTGACGTTTGTCGCCATTCTAGTGTCACCCAAATTCGCAACGTCGGACATTTTCAAGTCTCTCAGACGGTATTGGAATCCAGTAATGTGTCTCACTTCAGAGATATCTTCTTGGCATCTTCTGATGTCATCGACGCGACTAATACGCATATTGAATTATTTGAATATCTCAAAAGCAAATTCGCAACCTGTTGGTATTGCCACTCTCGTAATTTTGGTATTAATTTAATAACTTTGGATTACGCTATTGTGGCTCACTGCCATGGTATGGAAAATAATTGGCTTAACTTGATCCCTGCCCTGAATTTCGTCACTATCTATTCGCTGAACTTCAGTTCCGCTTTTTTTCTATCCATTGTGATGTAATTGTTCACTTTAGATTTTTGCTACATCGCTGACGTTCCGTTGACATCCATTTTTATCAACTCTTATTTGAGTGATGAAGAATTATCTTTTTTATCTTTCCTTGTACTCGGTTCACCAGACAATGATCAGGCAACAATGATTCCGACAATGATCAGGCAACAAAGTGCAAGGTTCCACTCTACAAGCCACACAGATGCAGTTCTAAATAATCCAAGAATCCACTCGACCGGATAAGAAGGGAACTTATGTTCTGTAATCGGAAAGTCAGCCTCATTCACTCACACTTCTCTATGACTCTCTTCTGTATCCTGGCATACGAACAACTCAATACGGTAATGATGTTGTTGTTGTTGTACTTGCCCATCCTGGTAGTGGCGACTAGGTAAGGGAGGGGGTAATGATCGTCCTGTACGCAATGTACCATGAATCTTCCTCGAGTTTCTGGACTGCGCTTCTCTTCGCCACGCCGGCAGCGGGAAAGCTATGGATCGTCCTCAACTCCCAGATCGCCTACATCAAAGCGGTGAGTGTGCATCTCATCATTCGTGTCATCTGGATATTTCAGAGTTACGAACTCAAGAATGTTATTTATTTATTGAATTGCATTAAATGCAACTTATTTTACTTCATTTATACAGAGGCTTGACCTCCATTTTCAGACGCATCACTGCTTTAAAATCAGCATCTAATCGAAAGTGAAAAAATTGTTGGTTTAATGGCCCAGCCTATAGACCATAAGGAGCATTTTAAGGATCAAAAATACGAGCNCAAAGAGCACCTGCGCGTGGGTCAACCTTGTATTAATTCAACCATGGGTCTTAGCTAAGTCGGTCGTACGAAAGTTTTGAAGGTGTCAAAAAACGCTGATCGTTCGCTAGACGTATCTTCTTGAGCAGGTCGTAAGTTATCTATATGGTCTACTTACCTTGATTGCATGCAATAATTCACACTACTCGGTTGTTTTCCTTTCTTAATGACCAGGTTAATTAATTTCATAAGTTTGATGAAGTAGGCTTCCAACTTTTACCTTAGTTATCACTAATCAATGGGTCTTTATAAACGATCAAAACTTGCCAGCAGGAAGCCTGAAACTAACATGACCAACTCGATGACGCTCAATTATTCAGCGGTGAATGATATTGATCACTGATCTATTATGATCAAACAAACGCTGATGTTTGATCTATTTAGTTCGTGCGCGTTTGATGGTCACTAACATTAAAGAATATTAAATTATATCGAACAAATAAGCTTTTGAAGCGATGAGTGAGAAGTGGTCTTGCCAACAGCAATATTCGTGGAGTCTTTCATACGCAGGTTGTTCCGGCCTATTCCTGACGGGTGAATGAGTCGTGCCTGAAGGATATTCTCGATTATCCTGGACAAAGCATAGAGAATTTTAATTCATAATTTGACTGAATTACTTATTTTGAGTTAAATACAAACGATTATTTTCAATATTTAAATTTTGAAACACATTTAATCAGCATCAGCCAATATACCAAATTATTTTGAAATCTTTGTAATTGTATATGTTGACTTATGTCGAAACATTATATCAAACTTAAAACGATTGCTTTTGAACCGTATATAATTGTGTTTAGTGATCGCACCGACACAATTCAATAAAAATTTGGGCCAATCACATGCGATGTTTCAAGCAGCATGTAAAACAACATAAAGACTTCCTTTATTTATGATTTGATTACTAAATCAGCTATAGCATTAATTTTCTCATCAAGGAGCCGACATTATCAAGGAGCCGAAGCTTCTCATTTATAAAATTGATGCGGTCCCAAGATGTTTACCTGATCTTTAACGCAGTAAATCAATTAGACACATCCGTCAACAAAATGCATAGCTTCAATCTATTGCAGGAGTGCATTATTCCAATCGATCTTACTGCGCAAATAGTCCTCAGCATATTATACGTAAGGCTGACCATAAATGACACTAATGGTGTAAGCCCATTATACCACTGCCACCAGAACCTCATAGTTGGTGTGTCAGTGGTTCAGACCTCTTGTGTATACTGAATACTGATGTATTATACGCTCTCATTGCTTGTCTAGAAATGCTTACGCAGTTCTCATAACGCTGCTGTCGTTAAGCAATGCAGTAGACTGCGCTTATGCAATTCAGAGGCAATGTATCTTTTCAAAAAAAAAAAAACGCAATTTGATTTCAGACTGTAATATAATAATATTCAATTTTGCATTAATGTCACTTGTTTGCTTTAATCGCAAATTCACTAAAAACTTAAAAGCAAAGAAAACTCCACAAAAATTCATAGTATCTTTAAAGAAAACGTTTCGGAGTCCAGCTCCATCGTCAGTTCGAAAATTCTAGAACACAGATAAATCAGTTATTAGTACAGTCATGATTGCAACAAAAAACCTAAGCTGTAAAACCTATCTATTTACAATTTCCAGCGGGTAAGAGCTAAAAGCTAAATTCAAACTAGGCCTCTGTTTAAAAATATACAATGTACATTGTACATTGTATATTTGTACATACATTTGTACATACAAAAATATACAATGTACATACAATGCACATTGTATATTTTTAAACAGAGGCCTAGTTTGAATTTAGCTTTTAGCTGTTACCCGCTGGAAATTGTAAATAGATAGGTTTTACAGCTTAGGTTTTTTGTTGCAATCATGACTGTACTAATAACTGATTTATCTGTGTTCTAGAATTTTCGAACTGACGATGGAGCTGGACTCCGAAACGTTTTCTTTAAAGATACTATGAATTTTTATGGAGTTTTCTTTGCTTTTAAGTTTTTAGTCAATTTTGCATGTACGAGTATCTAGTGCGGGAAACTACATTTGAATTTAACAATTGATTACTGCGTTCTACTTTAACATTCATGTCTCGATTGTTCTTTTTCAGTATGACCCCAAAAAATAGGTCAAATGATTTATCACAGAATATCTTCTACTCAAATCGTCCTATAATTTTCGGAAACGATATTTGATGTATACAAAGATATTTTTAATTATTTTCAATCACAGGTGAAACGAGAATTTTCGTGAAGAAAATGGATCAGAGAACCTTACTGAAATTTCTTTTGAGACTGCTGAGGATTTTAGGCACAATTCCTTACCAATTGAGCAATGACAAGTTTGTCATTTCTCAAGTTTATATGGGACTCAGTGTAGCCACGCAACTTTTGAGGACAATCTTCTACGGACTTTTCAATTTTCCATCTGCTGAGATGACAAGCTCAAACTTTTACGTTACCGTCTTGAAATTCTGGCCTCCAGTTTTATCTGCTGTGTTGATGACTGTCATATGGATTTTTTTGGCACATACAAGAGTTGTTATGATAATCATAAAAAATGTAATGAATTCAAACACACAATATATTCCAGTTGGGATTTCCACGTATTCGATGGTTGCCATTTTCATCCTCGACTTCATCATAGCTTTTCATTCCGGTTTCTCGTGGCCTGGCGACAAAGTCTTGATGGTCTTTCGTTTCATCAACAACCACACTGGCTTTTTGGCATTAGTTTCTGTCACCCTTCTCCTGCATACAGCTATGAATATTGTGACGTCAGAGATAAATAACTTGCAAAGAACGTTATTTTTACGACGATTTTCAAAGTGTTACCGCGAGAGCAAAATTGTTGTGCGTTCAGCTTCGAAGATATTTCCTAAAACCGACAAGTTCAAAACCACCTCATTGTTTCCTACGCTTGACTTAGCTATGACAACAACAGAAAACGAAGTTAGTACGATAAAAGTTGCAGAGAAAGTTCTAATGTCCTCGAGGCCAAATGAATTCGAAAAGCCTGAAGCCTCCGCGACATCTCGTCTGGAAAACGTCAGAAAAGAGCTGAAAACATTGCGCCAGACAGTCAGCTGCACACATAAATCTTTTTCAGCCGTTGCCTTGGGGGTGTTGGTGTACGAACAACTTGAACTCTTGGCCCTCGCTCTCCATGGAATGTACGGAGATACCAAGTCTTGCTCGGCGTGGCAAGCTCTTTTCTTCTCGCTGAAAGCGGTTTACCAACTGTGTTTCATAGTTGACTCTCAAACTGATTACCGAACAGCGGTATGTGTTCTTTGATATTTGCATTTAACGTATCCATAGGCGGAATAAAATAATATTTGGGTTTTATGGAAATGATATTGTGGCGCGACTTGATATAAAGTACATTTTGGACTCAGTTGAAATCGGCTGATGCGTAAATGCATTTAAGTAATAAAAATAACAACTTTGTGGTGGAAGAGTTGACTTCCTATATAAAACAACGTTTCCGGAAAATGTGCACGCGAAGCGACAGGTTCGAATCAATCGATTCTATCTGATACCGCGACCCATTCCCTGATTATGACAAATGATATACTTTACTTTTCTTATTATAATATTTGTGACCTCATTCATTTCAATCGTGAATTTTGAGACTTTTAGAATCTTTTTTAGCAGGCCCTTTTTTATCACATTGATAACTTTTACCCCCTTTACTGAAGAATGATTAAAATTATATCGGTTTACTTCTCCCGTAGAAACCTGTTTTAGCATTCAATGTTAATAAAATAACGAGTGAAAAATTCATCAATAGATTTATTGTATTTTACTTCTAATTTTGCGATCAATTCAACGTTCTATTCATCGAATTTGAATAAATTGAATTATCTCTGAGTGATTCAGAGAGCTTTAAAAGCAATAGAATTAGATGATATACCGGTGAATAGTAACGCATCTTCCATGATTCAATATTGAATTAGATGATATACTGGTGAATAGTAACGCATCTTCCACGACTCAATATTTAATTAGATGATATACCGGTGAATAGTAACGCATCTTCCATGATTCAATATTGAATTAGATGATATACCGGTGAATAGTAACGCATCTTCAATGATTCAATATTTAATGGTCGCAGCTAATTCGTATGGTTAGCCATGAAGACCAACCATGCAACTCAAATGGCTCTATCAGAAAATATATCATTAATGATACAACATATTATGAAAAATTCACTTAAATTAAAAAAAAAACGCTTAGAAGCTAGTGAATATCAAGCCTAGAGGTACGCCTCTATCTCGATCGTCGCTTCTTATGGAATTTCAGTAAATTGGTAAATTATTATTATGATCTCTCATCTCGTTTTAATAAGCCAAAACCTCGGCTACATTAATGCCAAAGATGGAGATGCGGCAGTCACAAGTTGGAGTTATCTGCATAAATCTGTTACATTGGATGGACAGATCATTTTATTATCTTGGGAAATTATTATTATTTTATTAATAATCTTATAATGAGTCGGCAATTGGTGGACCTTCTCTCAGATTGGAAAATTATAAAAATAATTTTATTCGTAGCACTTCAGCATTGAATTTGTTGCAGTGCGAGGAAGGCGTGCATCGCGTCAAGAGGCTCATCGCTGAGGTCGAGCGGCTGGGACCCAAACATGCAGATGTAAATAATAAGTACAAAGGATTGATTGGTATCGAGACAATCGGGAAACATGTTTTCCGTGAATTTTCATTCATATATGCAGAATGAATGATAATGAGAACTAGAAATTTTTCAGATATAACAGATATAATGTATATGACATAATCTATTACAAGCAAGGACAATTAATGACATAGATCTTTTCTTGTTCAAAGGAAGTGTGGCAGCTGCGCGGCATCCAGGCTGAGCTGGAGCGCATGCCTCGCTTCACGATCTTGGGACTCTTCGTGCTGGGGCGACACTGCCTCCTGTCGGTGAGTGTTGTGTGCCACAGCCACTCTTCTCTGTCGACCGTTGTTAGCCCACGTTTTGCCGACGTTGGTTCATTCAGCATCTGTAGCAAATATTGTCAATTTGACCTTATATAATGCCTTATATAAAACAGTGTCAATTTTAGCTCATATAGTGCCTTATTTACAATTGCCGCCAATGCTTATTTGATCTTTTCAGATGGGATCCATCGTGCTTACGTACGTTATCATCGCAGTTCAATTCACGACAAGCAGCAATCCTGTGACGTGCAAAGCAGTTAGCTGTAACTGCAGCCTCAGCTAAACCTCATTGTCAAACCCAGCTTGCATCTTCACATGATCTATATGTTATTCTGTAGGGGCTCTCAGAAAACCCAACTAGCCTACATGAACCAATAGGTTCTGGATATTGATGAATACTTATTAGAACACTCTATTTCACCACTCAACATGAACACAGTAAATAATCAACAAAGAATAACATTAGCACATTAACAACACTTCACAGCTTTCATCTTGGGTGCTTTGCTTTCGAGACTAACTCTTGACTCGAGTCTAACTGTAGATTCGAGGCTTTCCCACAAGACCAAACGAAATAGATGAATAATAGTAAGCTAAACATTAACGCATTCATTTATATAAAACCTAAATATTCACACAATTTATCCACCACATCGAATCTATTCGTATATATATTTACATATTCACATCCTAACGTAGCACATACGTTCGCTCCGGCTTTCCACGCAACAATAATCAACGAACCTTAGCATTCCGCACATTTCTTCCGGTGGCCTCTAAACTAAAATGACAACAAATTCAAAATAATAAACCATTTTGTAACATATATTATCGCCTCGAATTACATTGAACTGTCAAACGATTTCTATCCCTTACAATTCGGTAGCAATAAAAACCACACTTCAGGTAATTTTGCTATACTGTTGCGCCCTAAACGTTTTATTCATATCATGATTATAGTTTGTAAATAACATAGCATTGCTTAGCTTGAGTCGGCGCTCATTGATTCAGGTCGAACAGGGCCTGTCGTCGAATGTCCTCGTCTTGCACTTGACTCGTAAAGCCTCCAGAAATATGGCTCCTGGTCACGTCCATGTCCACAGCTGCACATGTTATATCAACTGTCCAGTCGTTTAATTCTGGTGGGAGGCTCCAGCCAAGTTCATTTTATCTCCAATGGCCAGGCGATGGTCGCCATCATTGCCATTTACACTGATCAATCAATATCAAGACAAAAATAGCAAATCAAAATGAACATGATACAGAAAGCTGTTCATTCGACATTGAATAACATCGGATCATGTGTAACATGCGTTGAATCGCTTCAACACCGTGTAATTTTTCATCGGGACCGTGTCACGAGGTGCCATGTTTTGGTTCACTGTTTGTTCAGTGATATACTCGATTGTGTGACATGACGCAATTTTGACTTGATAAATTAACAGATAACAACTGCCAGTTAATGATTGTCATTTTCTCGTCAACAACTCAATAGACTCGTTATTACTAAATGAAAGATGAAGTCTTTTTATAATTATTGATGAACTTATATTCATTAATATTATATGTAAATTTGAGCTGATCAAACGTTGAACCTGAAATTTCTATCCAAATGCAATGCAAACAAACAAAGAAATTACGCCAAGAGGAGCTTCCTGCCTACAACTTCAGCGTCAACTTTGAAACCAGAGCCACTCAATGAAGTTACCTCATAGGAGAAAGTCTGGTAACTCGCGTTACTTCTATATCACAACTGTGTCACCTCACACTCTCATCTGCTGGATAAATATTTGAGAGCGCATATTGAATGCATTAGGCCTACGGAGCGTATTATTTTTTTAATTTTACAATTTCGTCTCTGCCACAGTCTCGTGAGACTGTGGCAGAGACGAAATTACTGAGACGTTGTGTGTCGCGTCTCGTGGTTTCAAACGTTAAGAAAAATTTTGAAGACAAATACCCATTCAAATGCTCCAATTAACTCATTTGCCAAAATGCAGATTAAGACGCAGTACAAACCAATGGTTTGACAGCATGAACATGAAGAGTTGGTCGTTCATAAACTCGATACTTACTCTATGAACGGAATAAAGTGTTCTGGTGAATTTCAGTTCCGCAAGAGAATAATTTAACGAATTTAATGAACTCAACATTAGTTCTCAATCAATATTAGTTAACCTCTTGGCAGGCGTGAAATCTAGAGTCTCTACGAAGCGACTTAATATCAATATTCGCACGAAATTCGCCTTCTAGAAAGTGACAGAGCTCGCTGCCGATTTTCCGTCGACGCCTAAAGACGGAACTACTGCGTAGAGCTTATGAATCTTGTGCTCTAGTCGTCATAATCCTTCCTCATCGTTTTTCGTGCCTTTATTTCTGCTTGCTTATAAACTAATGTGTAACGAAGTTTGTTTGAACCAGACGCCATGATATTTGCTTTGTAGAATAATAATAATAAAAATAACATAATGCTTTCCGACATCCAAGACTGGAGACATGGGAATCCTCTCGAAAATATTTCCTTTGCATCCTAAGCGTCCCTACATTCTACATGTCCTTTAACGCGTTGATGAAACCAATAGCCTAAATTGGTTTTTAACCAAAATTTGAAAACTTTAAATGTCCACTATCGCCGCAATTATTTGTTCCTTTATTTAGAAAAAAAAGACTCCTCGGAAGCCCGGAAATCTGCTGTGGTTTTAACGAAATATGGAAAATTGGTTGTACGTATATAAAAGCTCAAAAAAATTTGCGAGACATTGCGACTTAAACATGCATCGATAGATGTCCATGATGTCTTCTCAACATTAATTCTGTTCGACGTCACGTTTGTTCTACTTAAACTGGTTCTACCTGCGCTTTTTTTCAACCTATGAGAAAATTACTCCCTGGTGTAGCAAATTTTGCTTCTCTTCATTCCGTTGTATTATGTGTGTGGTTCAACCTGGACTTTCAAACTTCGTCCATTTTGGAGGTGAAGCGCATTTTACATTTCATAGGTGTCATGTGTCAAGGCGCTTTCGTGAATGAACGTTAATGAATGTCCCAGAAATATCATTATTGATACAAGTTCAAGAAAACAGGAAGGCTTGCATCAACAGAACAATGAACAAACTTCAAAATAAAAGCTCCCGGATCATGCACTCGTTACTGCGCATCCTGTGCCCCCCAATCTGCCTGAAGTAGTGTCAAGCATTTGTTCCATGTATGCCGACGACACAAAAGTTTATAATACAGTGAAGGATGCGTCAAATAAAGCGCAATTGCAAGATGATCTTGATAGCTTAGTTAACTGGGCTGATTCGTGGCAGCTGAGTTTTAAACCTGACAAGTGTAAAGTACTTCACCTCGGGAAGAACAATGAACAGCAAGATTACAGTATGAGAAGACATGGTTGCAACGAGAGAGTAATGATTGAAAAGTCTAGTGTGGAAAAAGATCTCGGAGTTTATGTCGACAATGAGCTGAAAATATCTGAAGCACATTTAAACGTACGTTAATAAATCATATAAATAATATAATCCAGATGCGATGAAGCAGTAAGTGTAATGCAGCCGCCTTAACATCACTAGACTGTCGATAGGTTGTGCATTGCAGAATTAGTCGATGCGCGCAACACTTAATGTCAGTTATATTTACACCATTATTAAAATTCTTTAAATGTTTGTATTTCAATGTTTATAAGGGTATATAAGTATTGGAAAAACGTAACGTTCGTGCACCTGAACAATTTAAACACATTACATTGACGCGAGTAAATAGAGACAATATTGATTAATATTTTTCCGCAGAAATAACTGACGTTTTAGAGTATAATTTATAAGGCCGATGTAAAATTTAAAATTTCTCTTCAAAATATGTCTATAAGCTTCTCCAGTCATGATGAGATTTGTTTCTTGCTTTCTTTTCAGAACAAGGAGAACAAACCGTATTTGAATCCCCTGAAATAATTGTTTCTTTAATCAGTAGTTAATTAAACTAAGGCAATTAATCAAATCTTCACTCAAAATTTTCTCGCACCTTCTAAGCGGAATGCAAGACAGGCAATAGCTTTTTATGTCATCCCACATGCTGAGAGCAATTGGACTCGCACCGTTCACAATTACCGGCCAAAAATTGAATATTTCTCCTATTTACATGAGCTCAAGTTGTGCCTTGAATATATTCATCATTCTAATTAGCTTTATATTTGTTCTCAGTTACCTTAACATGGGTAGCATGCCCGCTGACAAGGCACTTTACTCATGCTTGGGGTATAGCAGTCTCTATTGTGAATATCCTAATCCGACTGAATGTAATTTTGTGCTCGCGTAAACCCTTGAAAATC
Source organism: Hyalella azteca (assembly GCF_000764305.2). Taxonomy (NCBI): domain Eukaryota; kingdom Metazoa; phylum Arthropoda; class Malacostraca; order Amphipoda; family Hyalellidae; genus Hyalella; species Hyalella azteca. The sequence continues at coordinate 25,240 of NW_025946177.1, read as the reverse complement.
GTCGATTACGTCGAAGATTGCCAGAAAAAATCGTCCCGTCGCCTGGATCATCCGCATATGCATATAGGCTCTGAACTGGCCTTCATGGCGTACAACCTTGATGCTACGAAAGATAGTATGTGAGTATGAAGATCCTATTTCCTTCGCGTTCGAGTTACTTTTCTCCTCGCTCTGCTTAAGCAACAACTTTATTTTGCACCTTTACTTTGTGGTCATCATGAAGCAAATACAATGCGATCTTCAAGAAGCGTCGGTCCCGATTTTGTTCATGCGGGCAAGCGCGGCTACTATGAAATACTGCCAGCTTGTCATCAGCTGCGAGAGCATCCGACTCAACTTGGTGAACATTCAGCGTACACTGAAAAAGATTCTGGATCTCTTCAAACTGATTGTCTTCGTCTATATTGTGTACAGCCAAGTCCTTGTGATCTTTTCACTCTTCATCCTCTATGTGGACAATTTTCCCATCGTGAACCAGTCATTATTCTTCATAATTCCTACCGGGCTGCGCTTGTGGCTCATTCTCGACTCAACAAAGAAGTAAGTCTAAACAAGTTGTTACGAGTGCTGTTCTATTCCATACCTTATTTCAGTGTGATGTTATTGGTTATAATAATTATGAAACAGAATTGAAATTTTCAATAGAACTCTACATCAAAGAGGAAAAAGAAATGTAATGATTGCATTATGAATCTTGAAAATATATTTTACGTAAGGTAAATTTCATTAGTTGTATAATGAATATTCGTCGTGCGTGAATAACATAAGGGGAGCATGTAGGTCAAAATCTATTTTCTATATTTTGGGAAGGATCATCTCCAAACTTGGTACACATATGTAAAATCTAAAAAGATTACTTACTATTTTGTACATGTGAGTTTTTCGAAAAAAGTGAAAGAAAACGTGAAATTCATAGAAAACGGCCAAAAAGGGGGTACTCTAAAAAAGTTCATAACTGTTGCAAATAACATGCTACAACATCGAGACAGGTATCATGCGATGCGTAAAGACCATAGCTGGCGATTCTCGGGCAACTTTTTCTATTTTTTTCTTGGTTCTCTTGTTATGATGATAGTTCTGAAATTTTTCAATTTTTCACCAACTTTTTGACTTTCCCCCTTAGTTCAAGATATTTTCAAAACTAAACAAAATCGAAAAAATAGCTCGACAATTGCTAGATATTTTAATTGCGAATCGAATGGTATAAGTCTCATCACTGTAGCTTCAAAACTCTAGGAGTTATAAAGTTTGTCGTGACATTAAGTGTGAATGTTGAGGAGAGCGCGACCAAGTCCCGCGCGCATCCAAATATGCGCTCAATGTAGCATAGATTCCAAACTAAACGTTTCTGGAGCTTGATTCCACTCAAGGATGGTGGGAGCGACTACATGCACACCTCTCCCTACAAGGCCTAATTAGTTCCAATCTAATTACTTAAAGAACTCCCAAACCCGCCTCCCTTTCATGAAGTGTCGTGAACGTAAAAATCAACGTACAGAAATGGTAATGGTACCGTTGGATAGCTCAGAATGTCAGCTTTAAGCTGATACTAAATACCGGAAAAGCCAAATATGTCGATTTTGGACCTACATGCTCCGTTAAAGGCAAACCCGTCATTTCCAGTGAACTTCATATGTTCGTTATTTATGTTAATTGCGTTACATATGTTTGTGCCAGGAATTACACGATCAATTATTTTTGTTACTAATGTAAGATAGCATAAAATATTGTAAAATAAGCTTATAAACAAATCGACGGCAGGAATATTTGTAAATATTTTTATTGTGTATAACTAACAACAGAGCTTAACAGAGATCTAATTAAGATAATATTTCATGCAAATAGTAAATTCAGAACGAGATTTTTCAAAGAGCGTGCATGCACAATAGACGCATCCAGCAGCTTCTGGTTCAGAGCCGCTGTAGGCTCGCCATACGACTTCATTTGCGGCTTTCTGAAAGTTTCTTGAACGCCCAGGCTTCTAGTAGAAGACAACACAAGCATCTTATATGTATAGTTATACTGCAGTACCCGTCTAAGTGGCGCAGAGGTGAGAATGTCTGCGTGAGTTTATCCGATCCACATTCTAGTCCTGACTGAGTCTTCAAGTCTGTAATCGTAAAACATCGTCTCGAATTAATTAAATCAATCGTAGACAATTTTAAACTAATTTTTTATAACTTATTCCAAAGGTAATTCATCCTCACCCCAAATAAAAATATTGTCGATTGTTCTGAGTTTTCTTGTGTGTTCATTGTATTCAGCGAATATAGTAACATGTAGGTACATATAATTAAAATAAGAAACATGTGCATTAAAATACAACCAACATGCCTCGTAATTTTCTAATAGCAATGCTAGATGCGCCGACGCAACCTTGCTTCTTAGAGCAAGTAAGTATTGAACTGTTGTAATGATTGTAATACATTGCGAGTTCATCAATCATTCCGTGGCAGTTCTTTGTCTTGGACTAAACACACACGAGGACAATGACTCGTACATTTATCTTATAAGTTGCAGCGCATTTTGTCAATTGATTGAATGTTGAATTGAGCGGATTCTAAATCGCTAAGAAGTGATGATGACGACAAACTTCAACAGACGTTGTGACAAGAGACTCTGGATGTGTTACGCCACTACGAGTTGCTCTTTATTTCCTACACCTATGAATTGATTGGATAACGCAGATAACGCCTTCATATTGATCAATTGAATGAAAAAATTTGAATTGATCCTCTAAAAAAATGCATAAAACATAATAATCAAGCGTCTGTGCAAGCTTTATTTAACTAAATAAAAAATCGAACATTGACAAAACTGAATCTGTATTGAAAACATTAAGTGCAGTGAATCGTGAAATTATTCGACCAAGCTTCTATTCGTGATACCTAAATCTGCACCCACAGTAATTTGAATCATTAATCAACCAGGCAAGATAACCGTGACTGAATCAATTAAGACAGACCACATAACCCACCAATTTATATCTCGCAGAATCACAATTAAAAAATGGATCAGAAGTTATTCCTCGTATGGCAGTTGGGAGAGCTACTTGCCGTTGATCTCGTGCCCTACGAATACAAGAATGGGAAGTTACGAAGGCACCAAGCATATCTCGGACTCAGCATTGCTCTGCAAATCATCATAGAATATAATAGAATAGAAGTGTCGGCGTTGAAGAAATAGGCCCATGGCCTATTTCTCACCGCCAGAGAATTTATTCCGCTACCAGAGTTTAATTCTTCAGAATTTTATTTTCAGAATTTTACGATTCGTGCCCCAAAATCACACTTGCAAAGTATCACAAGAAAATTTATTGACTAGCGATCATCGTAAGAGATGTAACTTAGTCATTTGTTTCGATAATTTAGCCCCGCTGCTTTAAATTTGCTTAAAAAATTTAAATTTAATTAAAAATTTAAATTTAATTAAATTTAAATTTGCTTTAAATTTGCAGTGCTTGGCTTGAAACGTTCTCCGGTATAATTGTGTCAATCAATTAATTAACAAAGCTCTTGGGTGGCGCAATTTAGATCACCTGATTCTGCGTTACCAACAAAAGAAGTTTGCTCATTAATTACTTATGGGCTGTTTAGGAAGAAGGAATTATGCAATAGAAATAATAATTGATCAAATAAGTTTATGGACTGAGCAAAAACCTCTCCGCTTGGCAGTCTACGCTGCTTCAAATCTAACTGCACATCGCGAAGTGTGGCGTCCATCTGAACATCGCGAAGTGTGGCGTCCATCTGAACATCGTGAAGTGTGGCGTCCATCTGAACATCGCGAAGTGTGGCGTCCATCTGAACATCGNCTAGATGTGTATAAGAGACTCCATCTGAACATCGTGAAGTGCGGCGTCCATCTGAACATCGTGAAGTGCGGCGTCCATCTGAACATCGTGAAGTGCGTTGTCCATCTGACATGGAAGAAGTTCTCGCATTTAACGTATTTACAAAAAACTTGTAGTAAAAAGTCACCTCACTTTCTTCTCAAGACAATTCTACGAGGCTGCGTTCCAAGACTACTTCTTCTCACATTTTCCTAGTTCGTATGAGATCAAAAATTCCATCAACTGGCGATCGCAGGTTGATATCAGATTTTATCTTGATGCCCAGCTAATTATGATAACTTTTGCTGATGCATAAATTTTTTCCGCTAAATGAGTGAACTTGCGGCGGCATTCATGGATATCCGACAAGAGGATGACTCAAGGCTATCACGCCATCCTTTTGATATACCGACCTATATAAATAACGTAGTAAACGTTTGGTTACAACATTGCTTAATTTTTAGACAGTCCCTGATGTTGATTGGGTGACTTAAGGAAGAAGAATTACTTGTAATGACCTTAATCTACAACGTTTATCACGATTAATCTTTGTTAATGTGAGCTTCAGATTATTGTTTATAATAATATTATCTTAAATTTTGAGTCAAAATGTACTTATTGATAATTTATACGTGCACAAAATAATTCCAAACCAAATGAGCCTTATCGTGTGATTTAATTTCTTTCAGGACCGGAAATTCTCGTTTAATCTGGATGTTTAGAAACTTGTTCCTACAGTATTATTTGTTCACCAGGAAGGGTCATTACAGTATTATTTAATAATTAGAAATTGTCATTACACTATTATTTGATCATTAGAAAGTGTCATTACAGTATTATTTGATTATTGCAAATTGCCATTACAGTATTATTTGATCATTAGGAAGTGTCATTCGTATAGCAAAAAGTCAAAATGATTCTCATGAAGCAATCGTTGGTTGACCAGCAGCAATTGTTTGCGTGGCTGCTACGTTATCTCCGAATTCTCGGACTCGCCCCCTACGTCCGCGTCGATGGAAAATATAAGAAATCGCAAGTTTTACACGGACTCAGTGTATCATGGCAAGTAATAGCGTCCGTGCTGACGTTTGTCGTCCTTCTAGCGTCACCCAAATTCGTAACGTCAGACATCTTCTATTCTCTCAGCCAGTATTGGGATCCAGTTATGTGTCTCACTTCAGCAATATTTTCCTGGCATTTTCTGATGTCATCGACGCGACTAATACGCATAATGAATTGTTTGAATCTCTCAAAAACCAATTCGCAACCTGTTGGTTTTGTCACTCTCGTGATTTTTGGTATTCATTTAATTACTTTGGGTTACGCTATTGTGGATCACTGCCATGGAGTGGAAAATGATTGGCTTCACTTGATCCCTGCCCTGAATTTCGTCAGTAACTATTCGCTGAACTTCAGTTCCGCCCTTTTTCTATCCATTGTGATGCAATTGTTTACTTCGGAGTTTTGCAACATCGCTGACGTTCAGTTGACATCTATTTTTATCAACTCTTATATGATGGAAGACATTTCATCTTCTTCCTTATCTTTCTTCGTACTCGGTTCACCAACATCCGACAATGATCAGGCAACAAAGCGCAAGGTTCAAATCTACAACCAACATGGATGCAGTTCTAAATTATCCAAGAATCCACTCGACCGAATTAGAAGGAAACTTATTTTCTGTAATCGGAAAGTCAGCCTCATTCACTCACAATTCTCTATGACTGTCTTTTGTATTCTGGCATACGAACAACTCAATACGGTAATGATCGTCCTGTACGCAATGTACCAAGAATCTTCCTCGAGTTTCTGGACTGCGCTTCTCTTCGCCACGCCGGCAGCGGGCAAGCTCTGGCTCGTCCTCAACTCCCAAAGCGCCTACGTCAGAGCGGTGAGTGTACATCTCATCATTCGTGTCTTTTGGATATTTCAGAGATACGAACTTCAGAATGTTATTTATTTATTGAATTGCATTAGATGCGACTTATTTTAATTCATTTATGTAGAGGCTTGAGCTCCATTTTCAGACGCATCACTGCTATAAAATCAGCATCTTATCGGAAGTGAATAAATTGTTGGTTTAATGGCCCAGCCGTTAGACCATAAGGATGATTTTAAAATTAAATAATACGAGCTAACCTAATGTAGCAGAGCCATCGTGCGTATACATGGTCGCTGTAGGCGTCACTCAGTCTGAGTTATTTCATCCTAAGTACAATGATTATATTATAAATACGTACAGATCAAACCTCAAATACAATAGGAATAATAAAAAACAGTGAAATATTCTTAAGTAGTGATTTTTGTAATTATTTCCGTCCTGGTCGTGAGTTTTCGATATGGTCTGCTTACTTTGATTGCATATGTAATAACTCATATACTACTGTGCTGTTTCCTTTACCCAATGACCCGGTCAATTGATTTCTTAAGTTTAATGATGTAAGCTTCGAACTTTTACCTTAGTTATCATTAATCGATGGGTTTTTTGAGACGACCAAAACTTGCCAGCAGGAAGCCTGAACCTAACATGACAAACTCGATGACGCTCAATTATTTAGCGGTGAATCTACAAACAAACGCTGATGTTTGATCTATTTAGTACGTGCGCGTTTGCTGGTCACAAACATTAAAGAATATTAGATTATATCGAACAAAAAAGCTTTTTAAGTGATGAGTGAGAAGTGGTCTTACCAGCAGCAATATTCGTGGAGTCTTTCATACGCAGGTTGTTCTGGCTTATTTCTGACGGGCAAATGAGTCGTGCCTGAAAGATATTCTCGAATATCCAGGGCAAAGCATATTGAATTTTCATTCATCATTTGACTGACTTACTTCGATTTCGAGTTAAATAAAAATTAATTTTCAGTATTTAAATACTGAAACATATTTAATCATCATCAGCGAATAGCTCAAGGATAGATTCATAAACATGCATACATCCATCATGTATAAACAATATACTTAAATATTATATAATGTTATAAATAATGACAGGTCCATTATTTAAACGTGGTTAAGCGTCACCAGTGAATTATGTTATGTCGGAAAAATATTAACAAATTTCCCGAAAAACGTTTTTTAACCATTACTGAAAGTGAGGAGAGAATTCAGGTAGTGATTTCGATCACAGGAGGGAATTTTCATTTTAATGAATTGCGCTAGCATTTTCAGCAACGAATGTCGATCGAAAACATGAGTAAAAGTGACTTAGCTTGTTGCTTTGAAACATTGTGCATCTTAATTTATTGTATCACAAAAAATCTTTTATCATTGAAAAAGTATGCAAATTAGATCTAAACTCCGCTGGAAAGATATCTCGGAAAAATGATCATTGTTGATTTACGCCTGAATTCTTCCCTATCAATCTGATGGAACATACTCGTATATCAAACATTTTGTTTAGGATCAAAGTTAATCAAATGATGCTCAACATCGAATTTACAATTACTCTCTGTAGCTATTCATAATTAAAATTAGAACAAATTTTTTGTGATATTTTGGTTGTGCCATGAGAAAATTGAGCGTAACGCAAAATGTATCTATGAAGTTGCTGTTGCTTATGTTTAGTGTATTTATTTCATATGTGTAGTGTATTTAGTGTTGCTTATGTGTAGTGTTAATTTATTGCAGTGTAATCCTTTTTTCAGAACATTTTTCTCCTGGTGAATAGATTGTAACGAACTGATCGTCAGACAAAAAGGAGGGCCACATTTCGAACAAAAAAAAAAAAATGACTGCGAAAATTTCAATGAACAATTGTTCTGAAAAATTCAACGAGAAAATTTTCTTTAATTTGCTGTTGGGTGCACTTCGAATGCTGGGACTTGCCCCGTTTCGATATTGTGATGTTCAGTATCGGAAGTTTCAAGTTTATCAAGGACTTAGCGTTGTACTACAACTTTTCGTGTCTCTACTGACGTTCGTCTCCGTATATTCGACGAGACCAACAGCTGGAGGCATCTACGAGTCTCTGAAGATGTGCTGGGACCCAGTCATCAGTTCCGTCACGGCACTTGTGTCCTGGCACATTCTGATATCGTCCACGAAACTTCTTAAAATTACCCGTGCTCTTAATCAGCATAAATTAATCCCATTATCTCTTCGATGGTCTCGAATAATTTTTGTGATCACTCAATTAATGGTTTCGTGCTGTGCAGCTTACGTTAACTATGCTATACATGGACTGACACTTCAGCTAATTATATACATTATTCGTCTCCTCATAGCGCGCTTTACCAGCATTATTCTTGTACTACTCCTCGATATAATAATAAAAATTTTAGCTGCTGATTTGAAGCACATCTTGGCAAGTTCTCTAGCACCCGAATGTTTTAAGTTCGACCGAAAAGAAAACAGTCTGAAACCATTCAGTTGGGACCTTGAAAAAGTGAAGAAGCAGCTGATGCTCCTATGTAAGACCGTAAACTTAGTTCAGCAAACCTTTCCATTAGTTGCTTTGGGGTTCTTGGCCTGCGAGCAGCTGAACATAGTGCTGGTCGTTCTCTACGCTATGTACGAATCTTTTTTCCACATCTCCGTGCCATTTTGCTTCTCGGTGTCTTCTGTCGCCGCGCTCTGGCTTATCACCGACTCTCAAACCGCGTACGTGCGAGCGGTGAGTAGACGAGTTTTAACCATTTGGCTTATGACAACTTTCCCTACCAGACCTCCACGTGCGAATAACATTGACTAATGTTCATTTATACTATGAGAAAGGAGTTGAGCAGTTTTTAATTATGAAGGAGTTTTCATTATTAAATCATTTGGGGGACATAGGTGTGAAAAGCTATCCTAGATTATTTTGAAATCTTTGTCATTGTATATGTCCACTATTATCGGAACATTATATAAAACTTGAAACGATTGCTTATGAACCGACATTGTGTTCAGTGATCGTACCGACAAAAATCAATAAAAATTTTGGTCCAATCACATGCGATGTCTTAAGCAACATGTAAAACAACATAAAAACATTCTTTATTCATGATTGATCACTAAATCATCGAGAACATTAATTTTCTCTATAATTATTATTTTTTTCTCGTCAAATCAGCTCATCTGTGTTCTCATCACAGAGAGAATAATTCGCCTTTAACAAAGAGGATTAATTCAATCAGTTACAAAAGTTTTTTCACCGCCATCAAGAGATTATTTCACATTATCAGAGAGCCGAAGCTTCTCATTTATATGATTGATGCGGTCCCAAGATGTTTGCCTGATCTTTAACGAAGTAAATCAATTAGACACTTCAGTCAACAAAATGCATAGCTTCTATCAGTTGTAGGAGTGCAATATTCCAATCTATCTTATTTCGTTAATTTCGTAAACAGGCCTCAGCATATTATACGAATGGCTGACCATAAATGACACTAATGGTGTAAGCCCATTATACCACTGCCACCAGAACCTCATAGTTGTGGTGGCAGTGGTTCAGACCTCTTGTGTATACTGAATACTGAAGCATATATACGCTCCCATTGCTTGCCTAGAAATGCTTACGCGGTTTTAAACGGCTGCTGTCATTAAGAAATGCAGTAGAAATAGTTTTACTGCGCTTATGCAATTCAGAGTCAATGTATCTCTTCAAAAAATGCAATTCGATTTCAGACTGTAATATAATAATATTCAATTATGCATGCACGAGTATCTAGTGCGGTAAACATTAATTAAATCTAACAATTGATAATTGCGCTCTATTTTCACATTTATGTTTCGATTTTTCTTGTTCCGTAAGACCCCCAGAAATTAGATCAAACGATTTATCACCTAATATCTTCTAATCAAACAGTCCTATAATTTTAACAAACAATATTTGATTGCTACAAAATATTTTTAATTTTTTACAATCACAGGTGAAATGAGAATATTCGTGAAGAAAATGGATCAAAGAACCTTACTGAAATTTCTATTGAGACTTCTGAGGATTTTAGGAGTCATTCCTTACCAATTGTGCAATGACAAGTTTGTTATTTCTCAAGTTTATATGGGACTCAGTGTAGCCACGCAACTTTTGAGGACAATCTTCTACGGACTTTCCAAGTTTCCATCTGCAGGGATGGCAAGCTCAAACTTTTACGTTGCCGTCATGAAATTCTGGCCTCCAGTTGTATCTGTTGTTTTGATGACTGTCATGTGGATTCTTTTGGCACATACAAGAGTTGTTTTGATAATCATACACAATCTAATGAATTCAAGCACGCAATATATTCCAGTTGGGATTTCCACGTATTCAATGGTTGTAATCTTCATCCTTGACTTCATCATCGCTATTCATGTCGTTTTTTCGTGGCCTATCAACAAAGTCCTGAGGGCTTTTCATTTTATTAACAACCACACGGGCTTTTTAGCATTCATTTCTGTCACCCTGCTCCTGCATACAGCTATGAATATTGTGACATCAGAGATAAATAACTTGTTAAGAACGTTACGTTTACGACAATTTTCCAAAACGTTCCCGAGAACGCAAAATTGTTGAGCATTCAGTTTCCAAAACCACCTCACTGTTGCCTACGCTTGACTTAGCTCTGACTACGAAAGAAAACGAAGTTAATACGAAGAAAGTTGCAGAGAAAGTTCTAATGTCCTCGAGGCCAAACGGATCAAGCTCAAACTTTTACGTTGCCGTCATGAAATTCTGGCCTCCAGTTGTATCTGTTGTTTTGATGACTGTCATGTGGATTCTTTTGGCACATACAAGAGTTGTTTTGATAATCATACACAACCTAATGAATTCAAGCACGCAATATATTCCAGTTGGGATTTCCACGTATTCAATGGTTGTTATCTTCATCCTTGACTTCATCATCGCTATTCATGTCGTTTTTTCGTGGCCTATCAACAAAGTCCTGAGGGCTTTTCATTTTATTAACAACCACACGGGCTTTTTAGCATTCATTTCTGTCACCCTGCTCCTGCATACAGCTATGAATATTGTGACATCAGAGATAAATAACTTGTTAAGAACGTTACGTTTACGACAATTTTCCAAAACGTTCCCGAGAACGCAAAATTGTTGAGCATTCAGTTTCCAAAACCACCTCACTGTTGCCTACGCTTGACTTAGCTCTGACTACGAAAGAAAACGAAGTTAATACGAAGAAAGTTGCAGAGAAAGTTCTAATGTCCTCGAGGCCAAACGGATTCGAAAAACCTGAAACCTCCGCGACATCTCGTCTGGAAAACATCAGAAAAGAACTGAAAACATTGCGCCAGACAGTCAGCTGCACAATAAAGCTTTTTCAGCCGCTGCCTTGGGAGTGTTGGTGTACGAACAAGTTGAACTCTTGGCCATCGCTCTCCATGGAATGTACGGAGATACCAAGTCTGGCTCGGTTTGGCAAGCTCTTTTCTTCTCGTTGCCCGCGGTTTATCAACTGTGGCTCGTAGTTGACTCTCAAACTGATTACCGAACAGCGGTATGTGTTCTTTGATATTTGCATTTAATGGAGCCAAACGGCTGAATTAAATAATATTTAAGTTTTATCTAAATGGTATTGTGGCGCGACTTGAGATAAAGCACATTTTGGACGCAATTGAAATTGGCTGATGTGTAAATACATTCAAGTAGCAAAAAAATAACAACTTATCTGTGAAAGAGTTGACTTCCTGTATAAAACTACGTTATCCGGAAAATGTGCACGTGAAGCGATAGGTTTCGAACAGAATCCTCATTCGATCGATTCGATCTGATACCGCGACCCATTCCCTGAGGATGAAAATAATTATTGATGTTTTTTAATTTTCATTTGTGGCCTCATTCATTTCAATCGTAAATTTAGAGGATTTAATTGTTTAGGATCACTTTAGCAGGCTCATTTTTTGATCATATTGATATCTTTTACTCCCGCAATTGAAGAAGGATTAAAAATTTTTCGGCTTACTCCCCCCGTAGAAACTTGTTTTGGCATTCAATGACAATAGAATAACATGCACAAAATTCATCAATAGATTTATTGTACTTTACTTCTAAGTTAGTTAGGTCTAAGTCTAAGTTTATTGTATTTTACTTCTTCGAATTTGAATAAATTGAATTACCCTTGTGTGATTCAGGAAGCTTTGAGCAAAAAAATAAATGATAAACTGCTCAATAGAAACGCATCTTCCACGATTCAATATTTAATAGTCGCCGCTAATTCGGATAGTTAGCCATGACGGCTACCAGGCAGCTCAAATGGCTGTATCAGAGAAAATATCAATGATGAAACAGCAATTAATGAGAAATTCATTTACAATTTTATAAAAAAAACGCTCAAAAGTTAGTGAATATTATGTCTAAAGGTACATCTTCTTTCTCCATCGTCGCTTTTTATGATATTTCAGTAAATTGGTAAATTATGATTGTGGTCTCACAACTCGTTCCTATACAACTCGTTTGGCTTATGTATAATAAGCCAAATCTTGGAAGTCCTTTACTTCGGGCAGAAAAATCTTGAGAAATGATAAGAGGCCGCAATAGGTAGACCTTCTCTCAGTTTGGAATGGTATATAAAGTATTTTGTTCGTAGTACTTCAGCATTGAATTTGTTTGTTGCAGTGTGAGGAAGGCGTGCATCGCGTCAAGAAGCTCATCGCTGAGGTCGGGCGGCTGGGACCCAAACATGCAGATGTAAATAATAAGTACAGGGGATTGATTGGTATCGAAATATCAGGGAAACATGTTCATGCATGCAGAACGAATGATGATGAAAATTCAAAATTCTTCAGAAACTATTTTTAGGACATAATCTATTACAAGCATGGGCAATTAATGACACAGATCTTTTCTCGTTCAAAGGAAGTGTGGCAGCTGCGCGGAATCCTGGCTGAGCTGGAGCGCATGCCTCGCTTCACGATCTTTGGGCTCTTCGAGCTGGGCCGACACTGCCTCCTGTCGGTGAGTGTTGTGTGCCACAGCCACTCTTCGAGCTGGGCCGACACTGCCTCCTGTCAGTGAGTGTTGCGTGCCACAGCCTGGCAACACTATCAACCGTTGTTGTGACGACACTGGTTTATTCTAGTTTGTTCTCAGCATATGTAGCAAATAGTGTCAAGTTTACCTCAAGTTTATCTAAATTTACCTCATACAATGCCTTTTATATAATGGTGTCAATTTTACCTCATGTAATGCCTTATAGTCAAGTTCCGTCAATGCTTATTTGATTTTTTCTTCAGATGGGATCCATCGTGCTGACGTACGTTATCATCGCAGTTCAATTCACGACAAGCAGCAGTCCTGTGACGTGCAAAGCAGTCAGCTGTAACTGCAGCCTCTAAACTTCATCGTCACAGCCAGCTTGCATCGTCACATCGTCTAGTTATTCGGTAGCAACAAAAACCACACTTCAGATAATTTCGCTATACTGTTACGCGCTAAACTTTTTATTCATTCATGTCATGATTTTAGTATGTTAATAGCATAGCATTGCTTAGCTTGAAGAACAGGGCCTGTCGCCGAATCTCCTCGTCCTGCACGTGACTCGCAAAGCCTCCCGAAATATGGCTCCTGGTAACTTCTATGTCCACAGCTGCACATGTTATATCAACTGTCCAGTCGTCCAATTCTGGTGGGAGGCTCCAGCCAAGTTCATTTCATCTCCAATTGCCTGGTGACCATTACCATTGCATTCTATAGAACCATGATACGGCGATTATTCTCCGTATTTTTAAATGCTTGAAATTCAAAGGTTACTTCGTTTTTTTTTTATTGGAGTGTGTATAAAATAAAAAACAGTTTACTAAAAATCTAAATTTTTTCAAATAAATTTATAAACAAAATTACCGCAAAATTTCTCTACCAAAAAGCACTCAAAAATGAAACAGTTGTGTAGTTGTTACTATAACCCGTCGTAAGCACATCACTAATTTCACGTGTTAAGTGCAGGAATATACACTTGATAACAATAGCAAATAAATTGCAAGTGGTTTTATTGGCCTTTTATTGGCCTTACGAGTTAATATGTTCCTCATCTCAATGAACAACAGTTGAATTTGTAAACCGAATTCGTCGAATTTGGATTTCACTATCACGTATTTTAGATAACCGACATGCTTGATCATTTCCTCTTAAAATTTAAATTTAGATTTTTGTTTATTTTAATCGTATTCATAATTTCGCTTCGGAATATGCATGCAAATGTATGAGTGTTCATTAGTAATACTATATTTTAAAAGTTTGAATAATATGAGACTCACATGACCAAATTGGTTGAAGGTATTCGACAAAATTGATTATATTGTCTACTAGTTTCAAACTCATTCTTATTAGATTTTATATTATAGATTAGATTTATATTAGATGTATTTAATTTGATGAATGATGTATCACTATCTGACGTATGATATGAATGATATATGATGAAATGATATAATTAGCCATAATAATGTATCACAATATTAAGTAGGTATAATGAAATGTAAACTTATGTAAATGCCTTTTTTATTGCACCATATTCGTCTCTCAAATCAACGCAATTAACAGATGACATTTTATCAGAAAAAAATTCGTAAACTTTGACCAGCATCTATTCGACCAGAGTAAGCCGGCATTAGGACACGCTATATTAAATTAATTATTATAATATCTGCTTAGTCTAGATTAATGATTCTTATAGCTGCAAATCTTACACTGTAAAGGACAAGGCTGGGGTCAATGAAGACTTATAAAAGTCCAAGCATATTTTTAAGAGGCTACATTCTGGTATGATTCGCGATTTCCTGCTACGTAGTTATCGAAAACAATGAAGTTTTTTGTGGTTACAATTAAAGTTTGAACTTTGAGGATAATACCAAAATTGGGCTATAATACGAGTTGCGATCATGATGAACTACGTGTGCTTCAGATGCAATAAGAGAACAACTGATATCAAGACAAAAATAGCAAATCAAAATGCACATGATATAGAAAGCTGTTCATTCCACCTTGCATAACAACGAATCATGTAATCATGTGTAACATGGGTTGAATCGCTTCAACATCGTGTAATTTTTCATCGGGACTGTGTCACGAGGTGCTACGTTTTGGTTCACTGTTTGGTCAGTGATAAACTCGATTGTGTGACATGACGCGATTTTGACTCGGCAATTTAACAGATAACAACTGATGGTCAATGATTGTCATTTTCTCGTCAAAGCCACAGACATCTACTGTATGTTCGATAGACTGGCTTTCATCAAGTGAAAGATGAAGTGTTATCGTAATTACTGATGAGCATTCATTCTTTAATTTAATGAATAAACTTGAGCTGATCAAACGTTGATCCTGAAATTTCTATCCTAATGCAATGCAAACAAACAAAGCAATTACGCCAAGAGGCGCTTCCTGCCTGCCACTTCAGCGTCAACTTTTAAACCAGAGCCACTCAATAAAGTTACCTCATAGGAGAAAGTCGTCCGGTAACTCGCGTTACTTCTCACAACTGCGTCACCTCACAGAAGATGAGATGATATTCCTCGCTCTCTACGGTCTTTTCGATCCTTCGCCTGTATCAGCTTGGCAATCATTCTTCTACACGATGCCCACAGCTCTAATTCTCTGGCATGTTCTCAACTCGCAAGCCAGCTACTTGAAAGCGGTGAGTTGATGTAGTTTTATGGTCATTCGCTTTATTCCATTGCAGTGATCGTTTTGCTCAGTTATCCCGCGTTTAATTCTCGATGGTTTCAATGCAGCTTTTGGAGCAATAGCGCACTTTCAAGAACTCGTGGTGAACTGGCAGAAGACGAGCGCCGAAAAGATTTATGTTTTGATTTTTAAATGATGCATGTACTGCCTTGTCACTTCAGTGAAGTGAAGCGTCCATCTGAACATCGTGAAGTGACATGCAAGAAGTCCTCGCATTTAATGGACTTATTAAAAAACTTGTAGTAAAAAGTCACTTCACTTCCTTCACAAGACAATTCTACGAGCCTGAGTTCCAAGACTACTTCTTCTCACATTTTCCTAGTTCGTATGAGATCAAAAATTCCATCAACTGGCGGTCGCAGGTTGTTATCAGATTTTGTCTTGATGCCCAGCTAATTGTGATAGCTCTTGCTATTGCAGAATTTTTTATTCGTGGATAACCGAATAGAAGATGACTCAAGGCTATCACGCCATCCTTTTGATATACCGACATAACGCAGTAAACGTTTGGTCACAACATTGCTTAATTTTTAATAAGCCCCTGATGGTGAATGGGTGATTAGGTGATTCACCCCTGGTGATTCAGCCCTGGTGATTCACCCCTGGTGGTGATTGGGTGAATTAAGGAAAAAGAATTAATTTTAATGACCTTAATCTACATACAACGTTTATCACGATCAGTCTTTGTTAACGTGAGCTTCAGATTATAGTTTATAAAAATATCATCTTAAATTTGGAGTCAAAATGTACTTATTGATAATTTATACTTGCACAAAAGTATATTATTGATATACTTTTATTATTGATATAATTATTGATAATTTATACTTTCAGAATCGCGAATTCTCGTTTAATCTTTATGTTTACAACTAGTTTCTACAGCATTATTTGATCATTAGGAAGTGTCATTCCAGTATTATTTGTTCATTAGGAAGTGTCATTACAGTATTATTTGATCATTAGAAATTGCCTTTACAGTATTATTTGATCATTTGGAAGTGTTATTCGTATAGCAAAAAGTCAAAATGATTCATAAGAAGCAATCGTTGGTTGACCAGCAACAATTGTTTGCGTGGCTGCTACGTTATCTCCGAATTCTCGGACTCGCCCCCTATGTCCGCGTCGATGGAAAATATAAGAAATCGCAAGTTTTGCACGGACTCAGTGTATCTTGGCGAGTAATAGCGTCCGTGCTGACGTTTGTCGCCATTCTAGCGTCACCCAAATTCGCAACGTCAGACATCTTCTATTCTCTCAGCCAGTATTGGGAGCCAGTTATGTGTCTCACTTCAGGGATATTTTCCTGGCATCTTCTGATGTCATCGACGCGACTAATACGCATATTGAATTGTTTGAATCTCTCAAAAACAAATTCGCAACCTGTTGGTTTTGTCACTCTCGTGATTTTTGGTATTCATTTAATTACTTTGGGTTACGTTATTGTGGCTCACAGTCAAGGAGTGGAAAATGATTGGCTTCACTTGATCTCTGCCCTGAATTTCGTCACTAACTATTCGCTGAACTTCAGTTCTGCCCTTTTTCTGTCCATTGTGATGCAATTGTTTACCTCGGAGTTTTGCAACATCGCTGACGTTCAGTTGACATCTATTTTTATCAACTCTTACTCAAGGGATGAAGGATTATCTTCTTCCTTATCTTTCCTCGTACTCGGTTCACCAACATCCGACAATGATCAGGCAACAAAACGCAAGGTTCAACTCTACAAACAACATGGATGCAGTGCTAAATTATCCAAGAATTCACTCGACCGAATTAGAAGGAAACTTATTTTCTGTAATGGGAAAGTCAGCCTCATTCACTCACACTTCTCTATGACTGTCTTTTGTATTCTGGCATACGAACAACTCAATACGGTAATGATCGTCCTGTACGCAATGTACCAAGAATCTTCCTCGAGTTTCTGGACTGCGCTTCTCTTCGCCACGCCGGCAGCGGGCAAGCTCTGGCTCGTCCTCAACTCCCAGACCGCCTACGTCAGAGCGGTGAGTGTACATCTCATCATTCGTGTCTTTTGGATATTCCAGAGCTACGAACTTCAGAATGTTATTTATTTATTGAATTACATTAAATGCAACTTATTTTAATTCATTTATGTAGAGGTTTGAGCTTCATTTTCAGACGCATCACTGTTTTAAAATCAGCATCTAATCACAAGTGAAAAAATTTTTGGTTTAATGGCCCAGCCGATAGAGTATAGAGACCATAAGGATCATTTTAAGATTAAAAAATACGAGCTAACCTAATGTAGCAGAGCCATCGTATAATAAGATATTACTTAAATGCCACGCTCTTGCCTGTTTTTGAAAGTGATTGAGTTATTGCTGAGTTATTCCATCCGTATCAAATTTTATTGTAACTACGTGCATGACCAAACCTCGAATGCAATTCAATTAATGAAAAATAGTGAAGTATTCTTAAGTATTGATTATCGTAATGATTTCCGTCCTGGTCGTAAGTTATCGATATAGTCTACGTACCCTGCATGATGGCATATAGGTAATAACTCATATACTACCCTGTTGTTTTCTTCTATCTAGTGACCAGGTTAATTGATTTCATGAGTTGAATGAAGTAATCTTCGAATTTTTATCTCAGTTATCACTAATCGATGGGTCTTTTTAGACGACCAAAACTTGCTAGCATGAAGCCTGAACCGAACGAAAATAATCAACTCGATGACGCTCAATTATTCAGCGGTGAATCTACAAACAAACGCTGATGTTTGATCTATTTAGTACGTGTGCATTTGCTGGTCACAAACATTAAAGAATATTAGATTATATCGAACAAAAAAGCTTTTGAAGTGATGAGTGAGAAGTGGTCTTGCCAACAGCAATATTCGTGGAGTCTTTCATACGCAGGTTGTTCCGGCCTATTCCTGACGGGTGAATGAGTCGTGCCTGAAGGATATTCTCGAATATCCATGGCAAAGCATACTGAATTTTCATTCATAATTTGACTGAATTATTTAGGTTCGAGTTAAATGAAACGAATTTTCGATATTTAAATATTGAAACATATTTAATCATCATAATCAGCTAATAGCTCAACGATATATCTATAAACTTGTATACATCCATTAAATATAGACAATTTATTTAAATATTATATAATATTATGTATAATGGCAGGTCCATTATTTAAACGGGATTAAGCGTCACCAGTGAACTATGTCAGCTCGGAATAAATATTATTAAATTTCCAGAAAAAACGTTTATTCCATTACTGGAAGTGACCGCCGATTCAGCTACAGGGATTTCGATTCAAGAAGAGAATTTTCACATCAATGAATTGCGTTGGCATTTTTAGCAACTAATGTCGAAAGCATGAGCAAAATAGCTTAGCTTATTACTATGAAACGTTGTTCTTTTGCTATTACTGAATCGCTAAAATCATTAATGGAAAAAGAATGTAAATAGAATCATAGCTCCATTGGAAAGACATCTCGGAAACATAAACACGGATTTACGCCTGAGTTATTCCCTTTAAAAATGATGGAGCCAGCTAGTATTTCAAGCATTTTGTTTAACATCGAAGTAAATCAAATGATGCAAGTCATCGAATTTATGACTCCCCTGTGGAGTTAATCATAATTAAATTAAGACTATTTTTTGCGACATCTCGGTTGTGTCATGAGATAATTGAACGCAACGCAAAATGTATTTAGCATTAAGTTGCTGTTGCTTAAGTGTAGTGTATTCATTAATTTATTATAGTGTAATTCTTTTTTCAGAAAAGTTTTCTCTTGGAGAATAGATTGTATAACGAACTGATCGTCAGACAAAACGTATGGCTACGTTTCGGATAGTAATAAATAAAACGATTTCGAGAATTTCAATCAACAATTGTTCTGAAAATTTCAACGAGAAAAATGTCTTCAATTTGCTGTTGGGTGCACTTCGAATACTGGGACTTGCCCCGTTTCGATATTGTGATATTCAGTATCGGAAGTCTCAAGTTTATCAAGGACTTAGCGTTGCATTGCAAATTTTCGTGTCTCTGCTGACGTTCGTCTCCGTATATTCGACGAGACCAACAGCTGGAGGCATCTACGAGTCTCTGAAGATGTGCTGGGACCCAGTCATCAGTTCCGTCACGGCACTTGTGTCCTGGCATGTTCTGATATCGTCCACGAAACTTCTTAAAATTGTCCGTGCTTTTAATCAGCATAAATTAATCCCATTATCTCTTCGATGGTCTGGAATAATTTTTGTGATCACTCAATTAATGGTTTCGTGCGGCGCAGCTTACGTTAACTATGCCCTACTTGGACCGACACTCCAGCTCATTATATACCTTTTTCGTCTCCTCATAGCGCGCTTTACCAGCATTATTCTTGTACTAATCCTCGATATAATAATGAAAATTTTAGCTGCTGATTTGAAACACATCTTGGCAAGTTCTCTATCACCCGAATGTTTTAAGTTCGACCGGAAAGAAGACAGTCGGAAGCCATTCAGTTGGGACCTTGAAAAAGTGAAGAAGCAGCTGATGCTTCTATGTAAGACCGTAAACTTAGTTCAGCAAACCTTTCCATTAGTTGCTTTTGGGTTCTTGGCCTGCGAACAACTGAACATAGTACTGGTCGTTCTCTACGCTATGTACGAATCTTTTTTCCACATCTCCGTGCCATTTTGCTTCTCGGTGTCTTCTGTCGCCGCGCTCTGGCTTATCACCGACTCTCAAACCGCGTACGTGCGAGCGGTGAGTAGACGAGTTTTAACCATTTGGCCTATGACAACTCTCCCTACCAGACCTCCACGTGCGAATAACATTGACTAATGTTCATTTATACTATGAGAAAAGAGTTGAGCAGTTTTTAATTATGAAGGAGTTTTCATTATTAAATCATTTGGGGGACATAGGTGTGAAAAGCTATCCTAGATTATTTTGAAATCTCTGTCATTGTATATGTCCACTATTATCGGAACATTATATAAAACTTGAAACGATTGCTTATGAACCGACATTGTGTTCAGTGATCTTACCGACAAAAATCAATAAAAATTTTGGTCCAATCACATGCGATGTCTCAAGCAACATGTAAAACAACATGAAAACATTCTTTATTCATGATTGATCACTAAATCATCGAGAAGATTAATTTTCTCTATACTTATTATTTTTTTCTCGTCAAATCAACCCATCTGTGTTCTCATCAGGGAGAGAATAATTCACCTTGAACAAAGAGGATTAATTCAATCAGTTACAAAAGTTTTTTCACCACCATCAAGAGATTCTATTTCATTATCAAGGAGCCGAAGCTTCTCATTTATAAAATTGATGCAGTCCCAAGATGTTTACCTGATCTTTAACGAAGTAAATCAATTAGACACTTCAGTCAACAAAATGCCTAGCTTCTATCAATTGCAGGAGTGCAATATTCCAATCGATCTAATTTCGTTAATTTCATAAACAGGCCTCAGCATATTATGCGTAAGGCTGACCGTAAATAAAACTAATGGTGTAAGCCCATTATACCACTGCCACCAGAACCTCATAGTTCTGGTGGCAGTGGTTCAGACCTCTTGTGTATACTGAATACTGAAGCATATATACGCTCTCATTGCTTGCCTAGAAATGCTTACGCGGTTCTCTTAACGCTGCTATCGTTAAGCAATGCGGTTGAAATAGTTTTACTGCGCATATGCAATTCAGAAGCAATGTACCTTTTCAAAAATGCAATTCGATTTCAGACTTTAATATTATAATATTCAATTCTGCATGTACAAGTATCTACTGTGGGAAACCATAATTGAATTTAATAGCTGATTACTGCTTTCCACTATCACATTTATGTTTCGATTTCTCTGGTTCAGCAAGACCCCAAAAAATAGATCACATGATTTATCACAGGATATCTTCTACACTCAAACAGTCCAATTATTTTAACAAACAATATTTGACTGATACAAAAATGTTTTTTAAATTTTTACAATCACAGGTGAAATGAGAATATTCGTGAAGAAAATGGATCAAAGAACCTTACTGAAATTTCTATTGAGACTTCTGACGATTTTAGGAGTCATTCCTTACCAATTGTGCAATGACAAGTTTGTCATTTCTCAAGTTTATATGGGACTCAGTGTAGCCACGCAACTTTTGAGGGCAATCTTCTACGGACTTTCCAAGTTTCCATCTGCAGAGATGGCAAGCTCAAACTTTTACGTTGCCGTCATGAAATTCTGGCCTCCAGTTGTATCTGTTGTTTTGATGACTGTCATGTGGATTCTTTTGACACATACAAGAGTTGTTTTGATAATCGTACACAATCTAACGAATTCAAACACACAATATATTCCAGTTGGGATTTCCACGTATTCAATGGTTGTACTCTTCATCCTTGACTTCATCATCGCTATTCATGTCGTTTTTTCGTTGCCTGGCGACGAAGTCCTGAGGGCTTTTCATTTTATAAACAACCACACGGGCTTTTTAGCATTCATTTCCGTCACCCTGCTCCTGCATAAAGCTATGAATATTGTCACATCAGAGATAAATAACTTACTAAATATGTTACGTTTACGGCCATTTTCAAAACGTTCCCGAGAACGCAAAATTGTTGAACATTCAGCTTCCAAAACTACCTCACAGTTGCCTACGCTTGACTTGGCTCTGACTACGAAAGAAAACGAAGTTAATACGAAGAAAGTTGTAGAGAAAGTTCTAATGTCCTCGAGGCCAAATGGATTCGAAAAGCCTGAAACCTCCGCGACATCTCGTCTGGAAAACGTCAGAAAAGAACTGAAAACATTGCGCCAGACAGTCAGCTGCACACATAAATCTTTTTCAGCCGCTGCCTTGGGAGTTTTGGTATACGAACAAGTTGAACTCTTGGCCCTCGCTCTCCATGGGATGTACGGAGATACCAAGTCTGGCTCGGTTTGGCAAGCTCTTTTCTTCTCGTTGCCAGCGGTTTACCAACTGTGGCTCGTAGTTGACTCTCAAACTGATTACCGAGCAGCGGTATGTGTTTTTTGATATTTGCATTTAATGGAGCCAAACGGCTGAATTAAATAATATTTAAGTTTTATCTAAATGGTATTGTGGCGAAACTTGAGATAAATCACATTTTGGACGCAATTGAAATTGGCTGATGTGTAAATACATTTAAGTAATACAAATAACGACTTCGTTGTGAAAGAGCTGACTTCCAATATAAAACGTCATCCGGAAAATGTGCACGTGAAGCGATAGGTTTCGAATAGAATCGTCATATGATCGATTCGATCTGATACCGCGACCCATTCTCTGAGGATGACAATTGATATTCTTTACTTTTCGTATTGTATTATTTGTGGCCTCATTCATTTCAATCGTTAATTTTGAGGCATTAATTTTTAAGAATTACTTTAGCAGGCTCCTTTTTTATCGTAATGATAACTTTTACTCCCGTAATTGAAGAAGGATTGAAATTTTATCGGTTTACTTCAACCGTTGAAACCTGTTTGTGAATAGTGTCAATATTATTTCAATTTTACCTCATAAAATGTCTTATAAATAATAGAGTTCATTTTACCTCACATAATGCCTTATTGTCAATTGTCAATTGCCGTCAATGCTTATTTGATCGTTTTTTTCAGATGGGATCCATCGTGCTGACGTACGTTATCATCGCAATTCAATTCACGACAAGCAGCAATCCTGTGACGTGCAAAGCAGTCAGCTGTAACTGCAGCCTCAGCTAAACTTCATCGTCATACTCAGTTTGCATCGTCACATAATCTCTAGGTTATTCGATAGCAATAAAAACCACACTTCAGGTAATTTCGCTATACTGTTACACGCTAAACGTTTTATTCATTCATATCATGATTATGGTATGTTAATAGCTTAGCATTGCTTAGCTTGAGTCGGCGCCGATTGATTCAGGCCGAACAGGGCCTGTCGGCGAATCTCCTCGTCCTGCACTTGACTCGCAAAGCCTCCAGAAATATGGCTCCTGGTAACTTCTATGTCCACAGCTGCACATGTTATTTCAACCGTCCAGCTGTCCAATTCTGGTGGGAGGCTCCAGCCAAGTTCATTTCATCTCCAATTGCCTGGTGACCATTACCATTGCTTTCTATAGAACCATGGTACGGCGCTTATTCTCCATATTTTTAAATGCTTGAAATTCAAAGGTTACTGCGTTTTTTTTTCGTATATATAAAGTAAAAGACAGTTTACTGAAAATCTAAGATTTTTCTCAACAAAAATTTGTGAACAAAATTACCACAAAATTTCTCTTCCAAAAAGCATTCAGAAATTAAACAGATGTGAAATTGTTACGATAAGCCGTCGTAAGCACATCACTAATATCACGTGTTAAGTGCAAGAATATACACTTGATAAGAACAGCAATTAAATTGCAAGTGGTTTTATTGGCCCTCTTTAGAAATGCTTGGTTATTTTAGATTTTTTCGCCTTTGGACGACTTCGGTCAGCAATGTTTGATAAGCTCTTCATCCATTACGACAGAAATATGAACTGTTATTTATTAAACTTATTAGAGCAGATTACTACTAAAAAATTTAAATGTTATGATTTCGGTGATATTTTTGCTGAACCACTGCTGATATGGAAATTAAAAAGATTAAATTTTAGCATCTTCCGTAAGTGTCCGATAAATATTAGTGCCCCCCGTATTGTCCGTTAGTGCCGTCGCTCCAAAAAAATGCACTGGTACTAATATTCCGGAAGGAAGAGTTGCAAATACCAAATTAAAAATTTAGATATGAATGTCTGAGAGTCCAACTTTTAGTTCAAATGATGAAGGACGAGTTAATATGTTCCTCATCTCGATGAACAACAGTTGAATTTGTAAACCGAATTCGTCGAAATTTGGATTTCACTATCACGTATTTTAGATAACCGACATGCTTGATCATTTCCTCTTAAAATTTAAATTTAGATTTTTGTTTATTTTAACCGTATTCATAATTTCGCTTCGGAATATGCATGCAAATGTATGAGTGTTCTTTAGTAATACTATATTTTAAAAGTTTGAATAATATGAGACTCACATGACCAAATTTGTCTGTCTGAAGGTATTCGACAAAATTGATTATATTGTCTACTAGTTTCAAACTCATTCTTATTAGATTTTATATTATAGATTAGATTTATATTAGATTATTTAATTTGATGAATAATGTATCACTATCTGACGTATGATATGAATGATGTATGATGAAATGATATAATTAGCCATAATAATGTATCACAATATTAAGTAGGTATAATGATATGTAAACTTATGTAAATGCCTTTTTTATTGCACCATATTCGTCTTTCAAATCAACGCAATTAACAGATGACATTTTATCAGAAAAAATTCGTAAACTTTGACCAGCATCAATTCGACCAGAGTAAGCCGGCATTAGGACACGCTATATTAAATTAATTATTATAATATCTGCTTAGTCTAGATTAATGATTCTAATAGCTGCAAATCTTACACTGTAAAGGACAGGCCTGGGGTCAATGAAGACCTATAAAAGTTCAAGAATATTTTTAAGAGGCTACATTCTGGTATGATTCGCGATTTCCTGCTACGTAGTTATCGAAAACAATGAAGTTTTTTGTAGTTACAATTAAAGTTTGAACTTTGAGGATAATACCAAAATTGGGCTATAATACGAGTTGCGATCATGATGAACTACGTGTGCTTCAGATGCAATAAGAGAACACCTGATATCAAGACAAAAATAGCAAATCAAAATGCACATGATATAGAAAGCTGTTCATTCCACCTTGCATAACAACGAATCATGTAATCATGTGTAACATGGGTTGAATCGCTTCAA
>NW_025946176.1:0-1132 GCF_000764305.2 Hyalella azteca | reverse complement strand
CAAATAAGAACGTTCATCTATCCTATAACGTTCAGTACTAAACAATATCTAAAGTCTAAACAATGTGAGTCTACCCCCTGCTTAGTTTAAGTTTCATGTACGTCTATCTCGACCTATTAACTAATATTAAATCTTATTTTCAGCTTACGTCACTCAGCTTACGTCACTCAAGTTTACGAAATAAACGGGAGAAAACCAACTTCGATTTTCCCTGCCCCGTTGAGCCCGCACAAGTTTGTGTCACCCGGTAGAGAAAAAATATGCATATTGTTCTTCAAAAGGTAGGTAGGTTGCGCTAAAAGTTGCTCCCACGAAGTTTTCAATTATAAAACTCGTCAATTTCTATTGAAGTGCGATATAATCAGCAACAAACCTTTTCTATTCCATTGCGCGAGATGTGCTTTTGTAATATTACATCCTAGCTTAGTTTTCATTTGTGACAGCATTTCTAACACGTTTGGCCAAATTTCGACTTTTAAATCAGCCTGATCTATATATATCTACCTGATCTTAGTGAATACGACTAATATTAATGGAGCAAATTAAACAAAGGCACAATTTCTCCGCATCTATTTCGATCGGTATCGTAATCGTAATAAAACGATTATTAAAATAGGCTATAGGGCAATGGGCATCACATTATGTCGCAAGCAAAAAATACTAAACGATTACTGCGATTTGGATTAGAAGTGATATTTATTAGCAGTATCTTCAAACCCTTCAGCATTGTAACTCCCAGCACATAAATCAATCTTTATGCAAAAATAACACATTAAGTGCTCCTATGAGCAGTCGGAGAGCATATTGTTTATTGTCTGCATGCGCTCTCTGTCTGAATGCGCTCTCTGTCTGAATGCGCTCTCTGTCTGAATGCGCTCTCTGTCTGCATGCGCTCTCCATCTGCATATGCGCTCTCTGTCTGCATGCGCTCTCCGTCTGCATATGCGCTCTCTGTCTGCATATGCGCTCTCCGTCTGCATGCGTTCTGTCTGCATGCGCTCTCTGTCTGCATATGCACTCTCCGTCTGCATGCGTTCTGTCTGCATTCGCTCTCTGTCTGCATGCGCTCTCTAGCTGTCTGCATGCGCTCTCCGTCTGCATGCGCTCTCCGTCTGCATGCGCTCTCTGTATG
>NW_025946175.1:0-1025 GCF_000764305.2 Hyalella azteca | reverse complement strand
TTAGGGTCAGTGGCGTAGACCAGATAAGTTGACCTTGCCGAGACAGCAACCTTAGGCCTCCTGAGGTCTAGGCTAAGGTGAAGGACCTGATCGCCCTTAACAAATCCTCACAAATTTATTCAAAAGGCAGTGTTAATCTGAGTGTAGTCTAATATATAGAAGAAGTCTTTGTGACAGCCTAATTAGTAATTTTATGATGTTTTAATTGGTGCGAATATTGAGAAAATTTGTATAATTAAATACCTTGCATATTATAGCTTACCATTTTGTTCGAGAGTAGAATTTATTTTTTTCTATGAAAAGCAGACTGTTGGACCAAATAATTGCTATAATGATAATACAATTTCTCTGCTTTACATATGTAGAATAAAGGTCAACATTAAATTCGTTGTGCCTTTTTTCGGTTTGTTTCAAATTATCACATGTGTTGACAGAGAACAAAAAGCTATTTTTCATAATCGTTTGTTAATTAAAGTAAACAATTCATTGAATCAGATTTCTTCGTTCACCCCACGCCAGCGCCTAGAGGCGCCCCCACAAGTGCGCTGAGCCACGCTTACCTGACGCAGCGCCACCCAAAGTAGGCTGGTCTGCCCTGAATATCGTTAATGGCATAGAAATCAATTGTTTATATTCTTTGTTGAATAAACACGTCATCTATATGTGATATAATCATGTAATCGTATGCGGAATAATCACTATGCGTAAGAAACATGGAAATTATTTGGTTGCATCAGAAATTGATTGCTGAAATAATGGAAACAGTGATCAAGAACATGTTTCCATGAATGTTTCCATAAATGGAAACAGTGATCAAGAAAATACATGAACCGAATTTATGGAAAATGTCAGGTGTTACCCAGTCTACATGTTACCCAGTCTTTTACGGTCACTTGCCTTACTCCAAACATTGCTTAGGAATTATTGGTCGATATGAAATGAAATTGAAAACGCATTGGTATTGGTCGATATGAAGTGAAATTGAAAACGCATTGGTATTGGTCGATATGAAATGAAATTGAAAA
>NW_025946174.1:0-571 GCF_000764305.2 Hyalella azteca | reverse complement strand
ATCAACAAGAGGTCTTGACAGTGCATTATGTTCTGGCACATGAATCCGCAGTGATATACACTAATAGATAATTGCTGGTGGGTGATTAGCGATTAACTGATCCGTTTGCCAATAGCGTTCACATTAACTTCAGATGCAATCATTCAGATGCGAGCAGCACGCTACAACACCTTTCAGGATACCATTGAATGAAGGATTTCATGGGTATGTCACAACTGCAAAAAACCCCGACACAATTGTTAGACTTCAAAATATTTCTTTTACTATAAAAATTTGTCGCACAATTAATGACTGTAAAATACTCAAGTTTCTGAGTATTTTACTTTTTTTGAAATACTGATCAGTTTCAGACCGATAAACTAAATAATATTCAGCGCCTTCTCAACCAGCTGGTGGGTGTTCAGGTCCCCGTGACTCGGACAGCCCTCACCCAGCTGGTGGGTGTTAAGGTCCCCGTGACTCGGACAGCCCTCAATCAGCTGGTGGGTGTTCAGGTCCCCGTGACTTGGACAGCCCTCAACCAGCTGGTGGGTGTTCAGGTCCCCGTGACTCGGACAGCCCTCAACCAGCT
>NW_025946173.1:2129-4140 GCF_000764305.2 Hyalella azteca | reverse complement strand
CAGGAAATTAAAGCAGTAACAGTGAGAGGGGCAGGAAATTAAAGCAGTAACAGTGAGAGTGGCAGGAAATAAAAGCAGTAACAGTGAGAGTGGCAGGAAATAAAAGCAGTAACAGTGAAAGGGCAGGAAATTAAAGCAGTAACAGTGAGAGGGACAGGAAATTAAAGCAGTAACAGTGAAAGGGGCAGGAAATTAAAGCAGTAACAGTGAGAGTGGCAGGAAATAAAAGCAGTAACAGTGAGAGTGGCAGGAAATAAAAGCAGTAACAGTGAGAGGGCAGGAAATTGAAGCAGTAACAGTGAGAGGGGCAGGAAATTAAAGCAGTAACAGTGAAAGGGGCAGGAAATTAAAGCAGTAACAGTGAGAGTGGCAGGAAATAAAAGCAGTAACAGTGAGAGGGCAGGAAATTGAAGCAGTAACAGTGAGAGGGACAGCAAAAGAAAACGGCGACCACGCTATAGTGACAGGAATGATAGCAGCAGTAAAAAAGTTGAATCAATGACGACAGTAACGGAAAGAAAAGCTCTACCTCCTTATTTTACTGCCACTAAAGGTCGGCGGTCAAAATCTACTGCCACTTCAGCTAGCAAGTTAGTTGACAGAAATTTCTAGTCTTCACCAGTCAGATAACTAACTGAAACTCCTAAAGTTAGCCGTAAAAAGGTATACGTCGTAAGTGCTAAACGTTGCAAGTCCTGCGGCTTCCACTTCAGTCATGCAGTAATTAATGAAGTCGCAAATCTGATGCGTGAATGGAAATTGATTGGTCCACCTTATTAAAAATCATTCATCTTCAATGTTTGCTTACGATTTCTTAGAATAATCTTTCCCTACATTTACATTGGACTCTTTATTGTGTACCTCAAGAACAGCGTATTTTATAACTTAGGCTTTCTTCCGTGGCCGATTGAAACGCTTTCACTGGCAGTATAATGGCTTCGATGTTTGGTAGAATTCAAAGAGTCATATGGTACAAAATTTCTGAGATTATTAAATATGATTAAACACTTCGCTGAAAATTTCCTTGCACTTTGTCGGCTGCTTACGACTTTCGGTGCAAAAAACTTCACAAATTCTTCAATTAATATTTTATGTTCAATTTAATTCAATTTCTGGCCAAGGAAAATCACTACAATTGGCAATATTTATTTCGAAGTTTCAGTGAGGGTATCCCCTTAACTCACTAGTCCGTTATTCGTGCTCTTTATTTACAACAAATGGCTAAAATTCAGCAACCCTCTCGATGGTGCATCGAAGTTATTTAGCATGAAAATAAGTTTTAAATAAGAGATTAAATGAATTCAGTTAGCCTCTTCGCTGAAGACTATGAGTTCGTCAATTAATGATCCAGACCAACCGCGGCCTACTAGAAAGAAATTAATCAGGCTACGAATGCTCGTCGATGCTAACGAGAGTGCCTCCTTTGTCGCAAGTTAATGAGTGAACGAGTAAGAATTAATAATAAAAGTAAGAATTGAGAATACAGATTAATCGGTCATGTCCAATTAGTGGCTTTCCGTGTTAGAGCGTCCAAAATGGCCTTCAAGATTATTCACGACGACCGCACGCATATTGCGAGTAGGGATATAATTGTCATATTATTCTGAAGGAATATTATTAGCGTGACATCGAACAGAATAATATGACAAATATATCCTTACAACCAATTTTCGTGCGGTCGTCGTGAATAATGAGGGAAAATATGGGACAATGAGGAAAATGAGAGGTCTATATACTTATTCACGTAAAAAATGACGGAAAATTTCGTGGGGAAAAATATGGACCACAACTTTATTTTCAGTAGATACCATCACTTCAACATCAGAAATTTAGAAGCAGCATAACTTCAGGTAATCAATCTATGTTCAACGTTCGCTTCGGTTTGCCTGATCTACAGAGGCCTGCACCTGCCTCGATTTTAGCTCGCTATTCATCACGTTGGCAATCTTTTCCATAAACGGATAGGAATCTTTTCCATAAACGGATAGGAATCTTTTCCATAAACGGATAG
>NW_025946173.1:0-1910 GCF_000764305.2 Hyalella azteca | reverse complement strand
GCCTGTGATCCACAAGGAACAAGCTGGCTAGCAGTCTGTGATCCACAAGGAACAAGTTGGCTAGCAGCCTGTGATCCACTACTATGGAATTCTCAGATTCTCAAAGCAACAGACTTTTGCAGAAGGAATAAAAGATAAATCTATACGCTTCAATTCTGAAGCTGCTAAAATGATTCTATTTGCCAATTCTTCTCAAGGAAGATATTTTCTTCGAAATAATTTCGAATTGGCCTGCAGGCCAGACATCATTTGTTGGTGTTGGCTTGAAAAATTTGCATGGGTCATAAATTTTCATAGGCAACAAAGAACCTGCACCTGATGAATTGAATAAACTTTAGGTCATACTAAAATTAGGACACAAGTTTTTCTCAGTATATTGACTTGTATTGCGCATGAATCACTCATTGTTATGCATGATTTCGTGTATATTTAGCTTCTTTTCGTGACAAGGGTTTGAAAGTTAATACAATCTTGGAGCATCTTCTTAAGGTAATGTTAAAGTTTCTTGGTGCTTCAGCTGAGCTGCATACCCCGAGTGTTCATCATAATAATGACTATGAATAAATAATAATTAATGATTTCTATCGTAATAATGAATAAATAATAAAGTAGTGTTCACCGTACATGGTTCCTCGATCGATTTCTCAGAATTTGAGATGAAAGAATTAAAAAAGAACTGAAAATTTTTACTCAACAAAACCCGATTTCTTTTCTGCCCTGTATTGGTTGTGTTGATCCGTTGCACTTAATTAAAATCCCTGCCAAACTGAACACTGGAACGATTTGTCATTCAATTAAGTGATACTTAAGTGAAAACATTTAAGTGTAATTGGAGGAGAGATAAAAACTCATCTTGTGAGTTTCATGGCCGTTTTTAGCGCATTTTCTCATATATGGAAAACAGGCGCTATTGTGCTAGCCATGTCCGTCCGTCCGTCTGTCCGTCCGTCCGTCTGTCCGGCCGTGACTTCACGTTTTCGTCGACGAGAAAATGCGCTCTCTGTCACTCACTGCAGTGAGTACTGAGTCATATTTTTTAGTTAGTAAATTAGTTAAGGATACGGTAGTATATAAGGAAAGGTAGATACGAGTGGGCAAGTCAATTGGCGAACCTTGCATCAGTTGATATGGGCGTCAACACATCCATTGGCCGCATATACAGTATTCTGCTCACATTCGTGTCTCTGATACATTTAGTTTGAGGTACGGTCGGTATTTCGCCGTTACCGAATTGGATCATGCATTCACCTACTCGTTTGTCATTCGCAGACAGTAGATTATTCATTACGTTTTGGCTAACTTAGTCAACGTGAGAACATTAGTCAAATATTGCGACAAGTAAGCACCAATTATATGCAAGAAAATTTACTACAAAAGAGAGTTACTGTCCCAACAATCCATTATCAAATCCTGCATGTAGATCAGAGTCCCCCTCCAAAAAAAATGATAATAATAATCAACATCGTGCCAATAAAATTACCGCTAATTATCGATAGTACAAAGCTGCATCAAAAATGAAAGATGATTAGGTCATCAAAGGCATATAAGGATGGATGTAACAGGAAAATCAAATACAGATCATCAAACGGAAAAGCTCACGATGACCATGGCAATTTTGGGCACAAAAAAAAAGGCTTTTTTTTTTATTTCAAGGAATCGGGAATTATTTCGAGTGAAAAGAAATCCGGTCGACAAAGGTCGAATTAAATGAGGTCAAAGATGTCATCAAATCAATGCAATGAGCTCACCATCAACTCCTCAATGTTGATGAACAATTGAATATATTAATTCTGATGGTTAACGAAATATTTTTCTGCGTTGAGCGACTCAAGTTAACAATCTGAATTTGGGCGTGCGATTCTCAGAAAACGCAATCTTTTATCGAAATAGTCGTCATGTCTAAAATAATT
>NW_025946172.1:0-730 GCF_000764305.2 Hyalella azteca | reverse complement strand
CCTTCTTTTGTAGCAGCAATTTGATCAACCGCAGTCCGTTGTCGACCGCTGCGCTTGAATGAGCTTGCGCGGCCAACTGCGCCGCACGTTCTGTATGCTTCACAGCACGATCAAATCGGCCATAGCGAAGAAGGTTGTCGGCTACCTGCAGGTGCCTGATCGCGCTCTCATCAAGTTCGACCCATCTATCGAAATCGGTCAGTGACTTCTCCCGCAAGTCGATCGTTTCGCG
Source organism: Hyalella azteca (assembly GCF_000764305.2). Classification (NCBI taxonomy): domain Eukaryota; kingdom Metazoa; phylum Arthropoda; class Malacostraca; order Amphipoda; family Hyalellidae; genus Hyalella; species Hyalella azteca. The sequence continues at coordinate 498 of NW_025946172.1, read as the reverse complement.
TGGCGACTTAGAACCGTTGGCCAACCTGTCGTAAGCTTCGCCACGAACACGATAGAGGTCGGCATTCGGCTTGCGCGCAACATTTTCTGCCTTGTTGAACCAATCTACCGCCTGGTCATAGCTCTTCTTTGCAAACGCATCGTGTCCCTGGCCCAAGAACGCCGCAAACGCTTGATCGGCAATTTGACCTTTGAGCCTTTCATTTTCAAAGCGGACGAGGTCAACGCTCTCCTTAAGTCCTGCATTTCTTTCCTCAATTGTCGCTATCTGGCGTTCGCCTTCCAGCCTCTGAACATTTGCCCAAATGCCGACTATGCCCATAAGCGCTAGGCCTGCGATGCCCAAAATCGTCGTGCGGCGGTTTCGGCTCACCTGTTCTGCTTTGCGGCTGCTGCTCTGCAGGTAGAGTTCCTCCCCCGAGGTGAATGCCCTTTCGGAACGCAGGGCCTCAGTGTCCGCGGCCGCTTCTTGTAGCCAACGCAAGTCTCGCAGTAAGGC
>NW_025946171.1:7185-10034 GCF_000764305.2 Hyalella azteca | reverse complement strand
AAAAATATCTCTAATATAAAATTTTGGTATGTCTGAAATCTGGCAGATTCAAAGTCATGTATTTTGGTTCGGGCAGAAACATAAAAACCGGGGTACTGTGGGACATTTTATTTAATTTGTATTTTTCTTATTTATTGTCAATGTAACAATTTTAATCATTGCCTAGGTAGTTAGCAGTGTAACAGAGGATGTGATGCCTAGTTTTATTTAGCATTCAGTATTTTAAAAAGAATTTTTTTTATTATTTTTCAGTAATTTTTTTTGTTCCATTGTCCCCCACTTCCCCCTACTTAATTGTCCGCCACTATCTGCGAGGCCATCATCCCCATAGAAGAAACTCCGACGCCTCGGTCTCCCACTACAGGTCCTCGCTTCTCGCCAGGGCCGTGGCCATGAAGGTAATGGGAGCGCTACGGATCCTAAAAGTCTTGATTTGCACCAACTTGGGCTTTTCGGAGGAAGACATCGCTGCCACCTACCGGCTCATCAAACATTTGTATACCTAGATTAAGAGGTACAACATTTATCATTTGGAAAAACATTATCATTGCATCACACGCCTAATCTTAAATTATCGACATCTGATCGTAGCCGCCGCATGGATCGACGAGGTAGGCAAAAAATTTTAATATCCTGACTCTTTCATATTTTAGAACTAACGATATTTTTTAAATGAATGAAGCTACAGGCTAAATAAAAGCTAATTATTAATAAATAAAATACAAAACTCCAGACAACGTAACTTAAAATATTATTCTTTTTAATTACACAGAACATATTTTTAGTACGGTTTTGTGGCCATTGGATATGGCCGCCGATACATCGGCCAGCATTATGAAGTGCGTCTCTAGATCGTGACCCTGCATGACACGTGTACGTGTGTGGCAACGATGTGGCACCGCAACACTGAACAATAACTGGCACATTGTGTCACGACTCAATTCCTCAAAATTGACTCAAGCGCTCAAAATTGACTCAATTGCTCGAAATTCAATCCCTTACTCGGAATTGACTCAAATTCTCGATATTGACTCAAGCCTTTAAAAATTGACTCAGGTCTTCGAAATTGACTCGGGTCTTAAAAATTGACTCAAGTCTTAAAAATTTACTCAGGTCCTCAAAATTGACTCAGGTCTTCGAAATCGACTCAAGTCTTATAAATTGACTCAAAACATCGACAATGACTGCTCACGTGGCCAATATAATTGTGTCAAGACAATTTTTCCGTACAGTAGTGAGAAATGCCATCAATGCACGGAGGCCATGGCTGCTCAGTGGCCTTGTGGCCATTAAATATTAGCAGTAATGTGAGGCGGCTGATAGCTGGCCGGCGATGGCGCGCCTATAATGCTTACTGTGCACCACAGATGCATGATTGTGCGCACGTCAAGGCAAACTCCTGTGAATGAAAGACTTTGTTGACGGACACAGCAACAGCGGAGTGGCTGGGGACATACTTAATGAGATCCTTGCTCGGGGATATAATAAAGTTAGTGAAGAGGATGTAATAAAGTGAGTATAAGGGATATAATAAAGTGAGTGAAGAGGATGTAATTTCGGTTAATTAGGACTGACTTGAAGAGGCTGATCCTTGCTCCGAGGATATAACCGAACATGTCTCATGTGTGTGTGGGTGAAATGTGTGATACACGTGTGACACATATATGACATGTATGACATGTATGACATATATGACATGTATGACATGTATGACATGTATGACATGTATGACATGTGTGACATGTATGACATGTGTGACATGTATGACATGTGTGACATGTATGACATGTGTGACATGTATGACATGTATGACATGTGTGACATGTATGACATGTGTGACATGTATGACATGCATGACATGTATGACATGTAAGACATGTATGACATGTATGACATGTGTGACATGTGTGACACACATGACACACGTGGACCTCATGTGGTCCACACAGAGCCCCGCTGTGTGCTGCTCTCCCCGGCCACGAGGCTCGGGTTTCTTCCTTTGCAGCGAACGCATAAAAACTATCAAGAGAACAAGCTATTATAATATTACTTATTTATATTATAATATTATTATTATATTATATATACTTATATTAAAATAATATGTGGTAGTATGCGATATTATACGTTAATATAACGAGAATATTTGAGCGATATTGCAGCTAATGAATAGGGGTGTCATTATACCCGCATTATACCCCCATTGTACCTCCATTATACCCCAATTATTTCCCCATTATACCCATTATACCCCATTATTCCCCATTATACCGCCGTTATGCTCCCATTATACCCCCGTTATACCCCATTTATACCTCCATTTATACCCCCATTATATCCCCATTGTTCCCTCATTATACACCCTTTATACCCACATTATACCCCATTATACCCCACTATACCCCCCTTATACCCTTATTATTCCCCCATTATACCCCATTCATACCATCATTATACCTCATTATACCCCCTTTATACCCCCATTATACCCCCTTTATACCTCCATTATACCCCCAATACTCCCTCATTATTCCCCTCATTATACCCCCATTATATCCCCATTATACCCCATTATACCCCATTATACCCCATTTTACCCATTATACCCCATTATACCCCCCTATACCCCCATTATACCCCACTATACCCCCACTATACCCCCATTATACCCCCATTATACTCCATTATACCCCCATTATACCCCATTATACCCATTATACCCCATTATACCCATTATACCCCATTATACCCCATTATACCCCCATTATACTCCATTATATCCCATTATACCCCATTATACCCCCATTACACCCCCATTATACTCCATTATACCCCCATTATACCCCATT
>NW_025946171.1:0-6769 GCF_000764305.2 Hyalella azteca | reverse complement strand
GTACAGCCGTGATGTTCGTGTGATGAGTGGCAGTACAGCCGTGATGTTCGTGTGATGAGTGGCAGTACAGCCGTGATGTTCGTGTGATGAGTGGCAGTACAGCCGTGATGTTCGTGTGATGAGTGGCAGTACAGCCGTGATGTTCGTGTGATGAGTGGCAGTACAGCCGTGATGTTCATGTGATGAGTGGCAGTACAGCCGTGATGTTCGTGTGATGAGTGGCAGTACAGCCATGATGTTCGTGTGATGAGTGGCCGTATAGATGTTAAGTTTTGGGTTTCAAAACATTCAACGATTTCGAAATAACATTTAATTATTATTTGTCGTAAAGTCGTATCCAAAAAAATATAATAGTATTGCTAATTTAAACAATAAATTCAAATGAATGAACAAACAATATGAATGAGCCTGCCGAGACTACAGGTCAGGCAGGCAAGCAGTTTATAATTATTTAAGTTTTTAGGAACGTCGTTTGAATATTATTAAATAGCACGTATAAATATATTCAGGAGTCCAAGGCTGTGTTAGTTGCGTTCACAGAATATTGTGTTTATTTAAACCCGGTGTAATTTTATATTTATTATAACTATTTAAGCTCTTTAATTTAATTCTGTTTTTTTTCTTTGCGTTGAGTTTTACGTTTGGTTTTTAGGTATTATATTTTCCGTAATAATAAGATGATTACGACAATTATAACAGGAAGGATTGCAGGATTGAATAACTGTTAGGAGATGGGCCATGATGGGGCCACGTGCCACCAGAGGGCCATGATGGGGCCACGTGCCATGACAAGTGTTGAACACAAGGCGGGCTTGTTGAGTTTGTTGAGAAGCTGTCGGGACGAGCACTTTATTGCGGGACGGTGGGAGCGGTCGTTTGTATGACCGGTCCTAGTCGTCATTACATGCAAGATGACGGGTAAAACTAATGCAATGACGTAGGACTAATACAAAAATGTATCCTACGGATACATTTTGCATTATCAAAACTACGTGTATATTAGATACTTTTGTTATGGTTATGTTATTAGCGTTTTGCGAGGCGTGAAATATTTTCTTATATATGAGAAAATACGATAGAGTGTGTCGCGGTTAGCTGTTAAAAAGTGGTAAATTCCTGAATAAAAACGAGACGAGACGTTGGGAAACAAATAGGAGCTTTAAAATTTCACAGAATTTGCATCTTTTTAATGCGATATAACGAGCAGCAGTGTTAATTCTCAATATGAAATTAAAAGAAAAATTATAGCAAACATGATCTGCGGAACGAAATTTTGTCCGATTTCCATACTTAACCAATTAATGCCGAGAATTATTTTCTGAATATATTTTGGTTTCCTGTGAGAATATAATCACTTGTGATGGTAATAAATGAAAAATCTGTCCAAATATTTATTTTTTGCTGCATGTAAAAAATTATAGCTTGGTACCATTTGGAAACGGCCTAAATATTTCATGATCTAAATGACTTTAGAAACATATCACGCAATACCATATAGAGCATTAGAAATACTCACTTTATCAATAAAATTCTCTTATTAACTTATAAATAATATATTTTTAGAACGAATTACTCACTTTTCTCCGCTATGATATCAAGGCGTCCTGTCAGACATCCAGTTTTTATAATCTGTGAATGTTAACTGAACAGAGAGTGGTCGGTGCAGCAGAACCAAACGTTGCCAGAACATGTACAACATGTGTATCTAACTTACGGATCCACTAGCATATTGATTTGATCATACAATTTTATTATGAATCAATTTTTCTCCGCTGATTCCAAATGGACGCTCGGCATTAATGGGTTAAGGAAGTCCACTATGCAAATGATTCCGCGAATGCCCATGCAATTGCAAATGAGAGCAAATTTGAATGGCCAGAGAAAGCCCCTCCACGCGCTTCTAAACAACTGACTGGTAAAGTGCTGTACGGTGTTCTTTTCTATGCACCTTTATACGTATGGTAATTAATTATGATTAGGTAACAGCTAAATTGGTAAAGGTGACAATTATTACGAGGATAAATGAGACAGGAGGTAATTGTTGATAAAGTAATTATTTGCAGAATGTGTATTGTGGCTTACAGATTATAGAGTTGAGCACAAATGAGTTGAACGTATACGTAATCGTTCTCGGTCCAGACTGAGGTTTCCGGGATTTGACGGGGATTTTGTTAATTTTGATATTTGACGTCACCAATGACGTAACTGGATCAACAGGAAAAACTAACACAAGGAAATTTTTATAACATCGCTATAAAGGAAATTAACTATAAAGAAGGAAGATACTAATGAGGAAATTACTTGGATGCGGCAGCTATTGGGAGTCTATCTGATTTCAAAATAAGAGTTGATAATTTACATCTTACATTGCGATTACAAAGAGCCTGTAGTGACCGCCACTGTAATGATACCAATCAGGCTAGTGGCCTCGTGTACAGGGTTATTTGCTGCGGGCTTCAGGGGTTAAGCGAGTAGCGGCCAGTATATATAGCTGCAGGTTTTGCTCATACTTTCCTCCATTTAGTTCTCAATAATCGGACATCTACCAGTTAGAGAGTCATTGGTGTACAATTGGATGAGCAAGCTGTTAAACAAACAAGTTGAAAGAGCAGCTGTTGGAGCGTTCGCTACTTGGCTAAGACTAATTACTATCATATACGGTAGGATAGGGCTGGTGGTATCGCGAAACCTTATTCATCGCTCTGCTGGGGGTAAACTTTGGTTTAGCTTCACCGACGTATTGATTTAAGACGGAAACATTTGTTGTTCTGATGGAGACTCGGACATTATTATGTAATCTTCATTGCAGACGTTCACATTTGCATTAAATGACATACCAGAGTTTATATTTTGGCCAGCCTTATGTTTCCCCAGTTTTATGAACTGAAAATTCTTGGTACGAAGTATATGTCAACGCATGCATGATTGTTGCCATCATTGACCTTGCGAATATTGCCACGAAAATTGCACCGACTATTGGTCTGGCTTTCACCTCGATCATTATGGGTCAAGCCTATTTTTTTGTTCATCAAAAAACTTCCATAAATCGTCTTTGATTCCTGGCTTCTCTTAGGTCTAGAGAGAACAATTCCACACACCACCAAGCGACGGACTATAATAAAGAGATGCTGCATCACTCACATGACTCGCGACTCGCGATGATGTCATTGTACACCTGAAGTCCTTTTTCATCAGGCGCGATCGAATAAAGGCTTTACAGCAACATAATACATTATATATTCAGCCATACAATACATTGCTAAATCTCCCATTAATTTATCTTTATCCATCATTAAAGCAAACTGTGGCCAACTCTGTCCATGGCTGGCACTTGCCTATTAACGGATACGTTAATAGGCAAGTGCCTATTAAGTACGGATACATTATAAAGCACTAAAGCTAGTCGCGCTCCACGGTCTCGTGACGCAAGACTCGCGGCGGTCAAAGCGGATAAAATTGAGCCTAGGCGCGGGAAGTTCCCCGGAGGCCGCGGGCGCAATACGCAGGAGCGCACCGTTTAGTTACTTGGAGTTACGCGTGGAACACCAGGGCAAGTGGCCATCAGTGACCACTGAGGGTAAGTGGCCACCACTGACCATCAGTGACCGCTGAAGGCCCATTGACCATCAGTGACCACCAGTGACCACTGAGGGTAAGTGGCCACCACTGATCATCAGTGACCACTGAGGGCCCATGACCATCAGTGACCATCAGTGACCTCTGAGGGCAAATGGCCACAACTGATTAGCGGCACTTGGCGCTAATTGTGTTGTGTGTGTTATGGGTGCTGTGTGGTTGGTGCTGTGTTGATGGCTGCAAAGTGCTATTGTCAGTTAACTGCTCAATGCCTATTTAAATGTTCATTCTGTATATTGCGTGTAAACTACACCCTGCCATGATGAACCACACAGCACACACGCAGGACATAGCACACATCATAATACAATTTACCACCAAACATTTTCTACACATGCAAGATGCTGTACGTGCTCAACCCTACAGTCGCTATACCCTGAACATTCACACCACAGGTACTGTAAATACTACACCGGGATTACCCTCAATACTCTTGGACCACACACAACCCTAGGGACCACACATCCCACACTTAACGCCCCACACACACCCCACACACCCCACACGCCCCTCTAAGGTGTGGATGGGAAAGTCATCAGGCCGAGGCTCCCACCGCCGCTGAGCAACACTCAGCAGTTTTTGCTGCTGGGGAAGAGGGGCTACAGTAAGTGGGGGGCTACAGTAAGTGGGGGCTACAGTAAGTCTGTCTCTTATACACATCTAGATGTGTATAAGAGACAGTTATTGACTTGTTCATTCATTATTGACTTGTTCATTCATTATTGACTTGTTCATCCATTATTGACTTGTTCATTCATTATTGACTTGTTCATGCATTATTCATTATGAGTTGTTCATTCATCATTCATTTTATTAATTTGTTCGTTCATCATTTATTATTGACCGGTTCATTCATCATTCATTATTGACTTGTTCATTCATCATTGACTTGTCCATTCATCATTGTCTTGTTCATCCATTATTGACTTGTTCATTCATCATTGACTTGTTCTTTCATCATTCATTATTGACTTGTTCTTTCATCATTCATTATTGATGTGTTTGTTCATCATTTATTATTGACCTGTTCATTCATCATTCATTATTGACTTGTTTCTTCATTATTGACTTGTTCATTCACCATTCACTAACTGAGCATCATTCATTGGAGTTACTTTGAGCAGAAGAGATACTTTGTTAACATGGGATGAGTTAAGCAGAAATATCTGTAATGAATTACTTTCAATTAAAGTCAATTAATTAATTTCAGGCGACATAGGCAGGTATAATTATAATTTATATCATCATCAGGAATGAAATCTGCATTTTTCTCGTTTAAGGAAGTGCGCGAAATTCACTGCAAATTTGTCAAAAATTAGCTCGTATTAAATATGCCGACGAGACGCAGAGATGGCGGGGAGTTTTCTTCTGTATGAATTACAAATTAATTCTGTTCACTGATCAAATTTCAATGAGTCATATTTTTCCCATGAATCGGAAATGCATTGAAAACAATACAAATTAATTTAAAAAACTGAAGATTGAACCAAGAACTTTTGTCTCATATTATTGTACCAGACATTTTGCTGACAAGGGATGAGTTGAGCAGAAATATCTGTAATTAATTACTTTCAATTAATGAAAATTAGTTAATTTCAGGCGACAAAGGCAAGTATTATTATAATTTATATCATCATTAGGAATGAAATGTGGTAAGAATTTTTTCCCTTAAGGGAGTGCGCGAAATTTGCTGCAAACTTGTAAAAAATGAACTCGTTTAAAATTCACCGACACGACGCGGAATGGCGGGGAGTTTGCTGCTGAATGAATTAAAAACTAATTTAGTTACTGATCAAATTTCAATGAGTAATTTTTCACCCATGAATCGGAAATGCATTGAAAACAACGAAAATTAATTTAAAAAACTGAAGATTGAACCAGAGACTTTTGTCTCATATTATTGTACCAGACACAATATGTGTTATTTGTACCTGACACAATATGTGCTTTTTGACAGCACAAATTGTGTTAAGAAGACACAATTTCAACACTGGAGTTTCCAAAAAGTTTTATGTTTTATTGAAGGTCTTCGGGCAACCAACACTTTCGGCAGGTTTACAAAACAGAATTTTAGCAATGAATCCTATAATTCAGAATTATTGATACATGATATTAGCAAGACTATTTCAGCTAAAGAACTATGAACGAACAATTTTTTAGTTAACGAACTAAGTTAAAAAACTATGTTGCTCATAAGGCACGTAAGACGTGCTCGCAATAAATGAACTGTCAGGTAAACTACGGTACAAGGAAAATTGGTGACTGATGACCCGAACAAAACTGTTACGAGAAACGTCTGTGTGAAATTATGATTAACATATGTATGCATACAGACTATACCATAACATATCGCAACACAATATGTATACTTATAGACAACATCACTGGTTTTTACTTACAGTCGCGGCGAAATTTATTTCATGTAAAAGAATCTGACAAACTGTAATTTACTTAACTTATGTCGGAATGGATCGTTCTAATATAAGGAGTATGTTGATAATGAATGTTTATTAGTATTTAAATTACGATTGGTTATTAGTAATGACGATAAATGAAATGACATAGACAGAAGTGAAGAGTTCGATTTGACGGGAGACTGAACTGAAGTATAATCGGATCATACTTACAGATGTTCGTAGAAAATATTTCGCGGGGTAACTCCAGCAGATAGTACCGGGGCGAGTACCGCATTTGAGTGTACCGGGACGTGTACCGCAGTAGCGTGTACCGGGGCTTGGATAGGTCAGAATGTCAGCTTTGAAGTGAGACTTAAAACCGAAAAAGTGAATTTTATGATTTTCATCCCAGAAATTCAGGGCGTAAAGGGTTAGGAGTATGTTGATAATAAATATTTATTAGTATTTAGATTACGATTGGTTATTAGTCTTGACGATAAATGAAATGGCATTGACAGAAGTGAAGTGTTCGATTTGACGGGCAACTGAACTGAAGTATAATCTGATCATAACTTACAGATGTTCGTAGAAAATATTTCGCGGGGTAACTCCAGCAGATAGTACCGGGGCGAGTACCGCACTAGCGTGTACCGGGGCGAGTACCGCACTAGCGTGTACCGGGGCGAGTACCGCACTAGCGTGTACCGGGGCGAGTACCGCACTAGCGTGTACCGGGG
>NW_025946170.1:0-352 GCF_000764305.2 Hyalella azteca | reverse complement strand
GCTAAAAAAAGATGAAGATGACTTCCATCTTGGAACCTGGCAGTGCATGCGCAGTGAGCGCATTTTATAGAGTGCAAATTATGTATTTACTCCAGTACATTGCGCCCGAGCGGCACAGTCGCTCAGTTTGTATGTACAGGGTGAACCAGAATTAAGTAACCCTTTTAATTCGTTAATAAATAAAAAACTAAGAACGTTATGAAGTTGAAACTTGTTTTATTTAAAAGAAGAACATTTTTATGGTAATATTGCATCATAGCTACGTCATTATCCTGTATAGCTTGCTAAATTTGTGTTTAATTATCAAGCCTTAAATTTTCATCATGATTCGCTACAGCAAAGAAGAAAGAAC
>NW_025946169.1:0-254 GCF_000764305.2 Hyalella azteca | reverse complement strand
CTGACGGGATCATACGAATGGGTACTTTGTTCATTTTTTAAAATTAGTGCATTATGAATGATATCTATCAAGTTCAACCACAAATATAGCTATTCCTCGATTTGCTAGATGATGGCGAGTCATTTGTTCCGTATTATAGTTAAGTAGTTCATAGGGGATGCATGCCGGAGGCCAGCATAGCCCAAGATCAGCATATCTTTCATCCTCCTTTCCGTGCGTAAGCCTGCTAAAGGGCAGAGTAGACTAAGGGATTA
>NW_025946168.1:0-22625 GCF_000764305.2 Hyalella azteca | reverse complement strand
AGACTTCTCAGTGCATAACAATATGTTTTAAAATGTTGCTTGAGCTCAGATTTTGTTTTGCTTAAAAGAAACAAACTCTAAATGGAGATGGAGAGCAAGTGCCTTTTGCTTGTTGGGGTTCAAATACTACTTTATTATAATATCATCAGCCATTTTTTTGAAGCCTTCTTAAGGGGTCGGCAGGCGTCAGGGTTGTGAGTGTGGCAGTCATGCTCCTAGGGATAACAGTGTTGTTGTTGTTGTTTATTGCGTCCGTCACGTTCGCCGGGGGAGAAGGCCCCACCCCCACAAAGAAGGGCTCCTGTTGGAAGCCAGCCCACTCCCTCACCCTCACAGGCCCCATCATCACAGGGAAGACAGGGCAGTGATAGGGTGGCGGGAAGCACTGGTAGAAGGAGCGGTGCGGAGGGTAGTTCTTGGAGAAGGAGGGATGACCTAGCTACCCCAGGGATTGGTCCAAGCGTATGGGACAGGGACGCACGCGGGGGGCCAGAGATTACCTACGGCACTTTTTTAGAGATGAGGCATCAGCTGGAAACGATTCAACTCCAGATGCAGGAGCTGCTGGGCCAGGGGCGCCAGGCAGAGTGGTGGAGACGCAGGTAAGCGCACCAATAAGGGAAGAGTCTGGCATTCTGCTGGTCAACATCGAGGGGCTCTTCCCACTGAGAGCGCGTCACAAGATTGGCGTGCTACGTGAGATGGCTGACGAGGGTGGGATCTTTATGATTGCACTAACGGAGTCGCACCTAACAAAAGATATCCTCGATGCAGAAATTCACCGATGCAAGCTTCATCATGTCGGGTGTGAAAGGGGAGAAGTCCCTATCGAGGGGATTTTCAGCCCGGATTCGACGTATGAGGCAGCGGGTGGCGAGGCTTCGAGAGTGAGGAGCAATTGAGGTGAATAGCTTACAGAAGGCGGAGGAGATCGTGTGCTGGGAAAAGAGTGAATTCAGACCAAATTGGATTGGCTGATTGGGGAGAGGGCGGTTTCGCTTTCCGGCTAGGGAGCGGCGGAGATTCCAGTGCTTAGACTGGTTTGTACGCCTGCTGTACGACGCAAGATGAGTTTGCCATGTGTTCCTAGCATGGGCCTGTATGGAAATACTAATTTCCAGGTTGAGTTCTGGGAACCGGTTGGGTTAGGCGCCCTGATATCATCCCATTGCTCGATGAGCCACCGGGTGTCAGGGTTGACAGAGGGGTAGAAGTCTTTCCGGGCGGCCCGGAGGGTCGGGGAGTTGACAGAGGAAGGGAGACGAATCAGGATGGGCAGGTGGTCCGAGTTGAGGGTGACTTGATGAGTCCAGGAGGTGTTGAGGAGTAGATGACCGCTGATGATGGTGAGGTCCGGTGAGGAGGGCGGGCCATGGGAGGGGAGGCGGGTATGGGAGTCCTCATTGAGGAAGGCAAGGGATGAACCGGTGACGAGGTCGTCGACTAAGGCTCCTCGCGCTGCGGCTCTCTGGTCTTCCGTATGGGAGAACCAAGAAGGATGATGGACGTTAAAATCGCGTACTATCAGGCAGTCGCCCGGTATGGAGACAATGTCTGAATGTTCCAGGGAATATCCCGGGGGGCAGGAGGAGGCTGGTGGGATGTATACATTAATGATGCAAAGAGGGATCCATTAAGAGCGGTGGAGATTGCCAAGGCCTCCATGGTGGTGTCACGCGTAGGAGGGGAAAGATGTCTCGCCCGGTGTACGGGACATCATGGCGGATCAAGATGAGGAGACCGCCACCGCGACCTCCGGTGCGGTCCCTGCGCTCCAGGGCGTATCCGGGGAAGGAGGGAGAGCGGGATGCAGCTGATAGCTTGGTCTCTTGGAGACAAGAAACCGCCACGTCGTTCTTGGCGAGGTAAGCAGCCAGTTCAACTGCGCTGGATTGGACCCCATTGCAGTTAAACTGGAGGACGCAGAGGTGGGTAGAGGCCAGCATGGGGGGAGGCTGGGGGGCGAGGGGGAGGAGGATCTGGCTGGGATCGGGTCAGACCGTCTGCACGTTGGGCAGATCCAGCCTACTGAGTAGAGATTGATGGAGTGCAGCCCGGAGCATCGCTTGTGGGTCCAGGCATTGCACCTGGAGCACAGGAACGAATATCCTCGCAGCGTGACTGGGAGGGAGCAGACTGAGCAGGGGTGCGGGCCAGGGTTGGGATGGATACCCTGGGTCAGGAGAAGGACGAGCAGGAAGAAAAGATGGGAGGAGAAGAGGGCATAAGGTGCCCCAGGAAAGATAGGCGGCCAAAGATGTGGGTAGGGGGAAGGGGAGGCCAAGGTTCCCCTACCCTTAGGGGAAAAAATAAGAAGGAGCCTCCGTCTGGTAGCGATCCGGGTGGGGGGGCATCTGCCGTTTGGCCCGACCCAACGCGTATGATGGGCATCCGGCCGACGCCCAGACCAGGATAACCCTGCGACGTCGACGCGGCAGAGATTGGGGGATAACAGTGTTGCAGTTATTGCCACTCTGCTAACTGGCTGTTTTTAACTCTGCTGACGGTTTTCTGATAACAGAAAACACTTTTATTGTTGTATAGATTTACTTTATTATTAATTCAGTAATCATTCAAATCTTGTGATGGCTTTGTTTCACTGAATTTCATATCATTCGTTGGTGTCAACTTTTCTTTTACGTTCTATTTGGTAGATTTAACTGCAAGATATTAGTAAACGTGACACCCAATGTAATGATATCATAAGTTTTGAGAATAGTGCTTCTATTATATTAAGTTCTATCTAAGTTGCTTATTTCCAGAAAATGGCTTGTTCATATATATGGATCAATTTGAGCTGAATTTCACTGCTTTAGGACTGATTCCTTAATTTTGTTATCATGCAGTTGAAACAAAATATACCCTATTTTTATGGCGGCTGTTATATTATCCCTTAAACTGGGCGGCACAATCGATTTCAAGCACCAGATGGTCAGGAACGAGGTTGTGTCCAACCCTTGCTTGTAACCGAGCATTAGTTCTCCTGCTGCGCTCGTGACCAATACATTTGTTGCTGTCTGGATGACCGCATTTACCTGTTGCTAAAACATGGTAATTGTTATTTTATCGTATTTTACTGTTCGAATCTTGCTTTTGTACCAGCTTGACCCGGTATGCGTAGCAGCTTTACCTGACATACGTAGCAGCTTGACTGTGTAAGAGCTTGACCCGGACTACATAGGAGCTTGATCCGGAGAATATATCAGCTTAATCCGAAGTTGCCTGGCCCGGACATTCAATGAAAATTAATAAAGTGATATTCACGCACAAGGAGTGTCTTTGGACATGGCTTCTGGACAGTTATCTCAACATTTAGAATAGAATAGAAGTGTTGGCACTGAAGAAATAGGCCCATGGCCTGTTGCCGATTCTTGAATTTTCCATGACTTGATTCACAAGGGATCCGGCCTTTGGAACCCAATCTTTCCATAACTGACGATTGATTGAGATTGCTGCTGAACTTATTGCCTGGTCCGTAATTTTCTAGGCATTTTAAGACTGAACATATGCTCCTGCATAGCTTCGTCTAGTCTGTTCTTGAAGGCNGGACCTTTGGCATGGACACAACAAACCTTGATATTAATAAAACAGATTATTTGTTTTAGTTCAATTATTTTAGTTAGTTCACTAGTTAGTTTAGTTATTTAGTTTTAGTTAGTTCAATTATTTAGTTTTAGTTCACTTTATGTGGTAATTTATGTTGTCATATAATGTTTTTCTCTCTATAGTATTTGCAAGTCTTTTGGGTGGGTCATAATAGAAATATTCAAATTTTGAGATTTTTTATCCATAATATGGATATAGTCAAATCGGGTAAGACAGGATTGCAGCCTTCATGGGGTAAGAAAGGACCAGCACATGGCATGCATTCTAATTGCACTGAATTCAATTTGACAAAAGAATGTGTTAGAACAATCATTGCCTGTCATTTTAGTGTTTGTGGCAACCCTATTCTGCAAATAATATATTTCTGGCTAATTTTTAAAGAAAACCTATGTAAAGAAGGGTCACAAAATAGTTAACCCTGTTTGGGAAATAAGCTCTATCTAATGATAAAAAATTTTTTGGCCAGGTTTGTGGATGTAGGCAGATTACCTCAAGTAATAGGCAACTTTTCAGACATACTAGGCATTCCTACCTACTACCATCACTGCTTGACATGTATTCTAAAATGGGGTAAAAAAAGACCGGATATGGGGTAAGGTGGGACCACAAAATGATCCTGTTTTACCACACAAGTGGTCCTATCTTACCCCACAAATGGTCCTGTCTTACCCCCTCTATTACCCTACAGTTTATCAAAAATAGTTTTTAAATGAATATATTATTGTGTAGTACATGGAGTATTTTGGTCAAAATTTTTATCTTTTGCTCAAGCTTCATTATAACTTGTTAGCTTTTTTAATTAGAGAAATTTAGTGCACTATTTTAAATTGCATCAAAGGGATATAGAAAATAGGCATGTCTCTTCCCATTAGTGAGCTGCAGGACTATGTGCAAGATTGGCTGGGGGGAAAATTACTGTGTGAAACATGAAAAATAATTATGATCACAACTCTGTGAGAGGGCATGAGCTATGTTTGAAGAAGTGCACCACAAATGTAGTTAGCAAGAAAACACATGATGTCTGATACTTGAGTTATTATCCATTGATTTTTTCACAAATTTTATAAATTTTTCAGACAATGACACTAATGGAATATACATGAAGCATTTAGCAGTGCTCTACAATGAACCAAAGCCAACCCACTATTACTATGCTTAACAAAGTTTTCTCGTGACAAAAACTACAATGTGACTTATATAATCAGTCACATTGATCAGTCATTTTGTGACTTCCTGCAACACAAAACAGTAACAAGTGGTTGATTAATCAAATAATGTGTTTCTAGATGGATAATATTGAATATCAGATTTGTACTTTTATTAAAAACCTTGTAACATGAGAATTACCTGTTGGTCCTGCCTTACCCCAACCTGGTCCCATCTTACCCCAACCTGGTCCCATCTTACCCCAGTGGGGTAAGATGGGACCAGCTCACTTTTTTTAATCTGTACAGAAAACTATGTTAGATGCAAAATGTCTGAGTTGTAGCTTAGAAGCCCATTGCATAACTACACCTTGTGATAGGTTTGGGTTTTTTAGTTATTCATGGTATAGATGCTACAGGCAAGTTAGTGATTTTGGCCCTGTCTTACCCCATTTGACTATACTACATTTTCTGTGAACTAAGAACTATTCCTTATGTTACACCAAGAAGTTGGGAAGCACAAAATAGGTGATCTAATAAGATTCCATTTCCCAATGTAAAGGATGAAAAATTTATTTTTAAGGAAGTTGCAGAATGTTAGAACAATTCATAAAACTTTTTGATGTATGATTGGATGTTTTTGATCTGAATGGGTGAAAAATTACAACAGTTCCACTTGAGAATGGCATTCAATTTAAATAATAAATCTATATAGCAATTATAGTGACTAGTAAATTTAGTGAAACCCATAGGTCCAACAAAATAATTCAGATTGATTTGTGCTTCCTTACTGGCTTGTTGGTAGAGGATTCTCATCAATGCCAGGCTACGATGGTGAGTTTTTCTTGGATGTGGGAAGCTCTGTTTTAGTTGCTCTGCAAGGAAGTAGGTCATACTTACTAGGGGTCCTTGCAAACCCCCTTTCCTGAGGTGCAAACACATGTCATCAGTTAATGTGGGAGTATAACTCATTAACTGGGAGTGTTAATTGTTGGTTCACTGCATAAAAATGGCTCATAAACCTAAACATGTTTTGCTGTAATGGTTGTGGATTGAGTGCACTCCTTAGGTTCATCAAGTTTGATTATCTTCAGCCTTTCTGACTACGTTAAAGCTAGCAAACTGATATACGAGTCATTCAAGGTTAAGTGTTACCCCATACCTTGGTTTTGCACTGGTCTCATTTTCTTGTATTGTTCCCCTGTACATACTATGTTCTTTCTTGCTGCAACTGCTTCTTGATTATTTATCAATGAAACACAGTAAAAAATTGAATAGAAATGTGGAGTAAGAAGGTTGTGGGGGGTTGAGGGGGGTTCACCATTAGTGAAACATTGTTTTCCTGAACCCTATTGCAAAAAATATAACTCAGTACTCACTGCAGTGAGTGACAGAGAGCGCATTTCCTCATCGGCAAAAACTCATCGGCAAAAAAAACACATTTCCTCATCGGCAAAAAAAACACAGACAGACAGATGGACATGGCGAGCACAATGGTGCATTTTCCATAAATGAGAAAATGCGCTAAAAATGCCCTCAGTCACACTGCCAGGCCAGCAACTCATTTTACTTAGAGCCACGTTGTAAGGGGAGGCGTTCGGCCCCGGTAAGTTTAATATTCATATTAAGGAGGTAGATGGTACAGCGGTGGACAAGACTGGCATGTAAGGCTACTGAAACCACCTGGGCACAGCTTAGGGAAATATATTATGAAACACTGATGTTAACCAAGGTCACCCACACGGGCTGACATCACACAAGATACAAATGGCAAACGCATGGTCAGGCAATAAAATCAATCCCTAATTACCATCTAAAATTGATTGATTTTTTACTAGAACATCACAATAAAAACATATTTGCACTGGCACAATAATTCCGGACAATGTGAAAATTAGTTCAGCAAGTCACTTTACACTAAGGTTGAGGCAGGTTACTCGAAGGAATCACTGTTCTCTCAGTGCTTGTTAACAGCCCGTTACAAGGAGCAATCCAATTTCACTTGCTGCACTGGAGTCGTGATGAAGGATGCCCTTGGATTCAGTTTAATTCTCAGGTTTTTCTCGACTCAACTCTTGATGCCCTACAAGTGAACAAAATGCGGGAATTGGCTTTATGCGGGAATTAGCTTTAATGCACGACAAGAGAGCAAGTGACAGATATCCAAGTATGTAACATAATAAAATATAACGCGATAAATGCATTGGCACACATGACACAATTATAAATGTAACACAAATGGGTGAATATATAAAAGAGTGGGAGCATTAAATCCTGGTTCAGGCAAATGCCACTACTCACCCATAAAGGGGCAATAGCAGGCAGGCAATCAGCAAGCAGCAGGATCAGGCAAGGCACGTCGCAGCATCAAATGTCTGGTAAACTTGCATCAATTCCATCAACCACGGCACAGGGATAAGCTTAAGGCTGGCACAAATACATGCACTGACTCAGAAGATCTATCTGAGAGTGATTCACATTCATGAGTCTGGAAAGAGAGAACACAGGTGAGTGGAAAGAATGCATGGCGCAGCAAGCTAAATACTGATACACAAGCCACACCACTACAACGTAACATAATATTCAAATATAGACAATATGTGTGCATCAAAGATTGTTGATACATCAAGCAAACAATTGTGTACTTGTGAATTTTGTGGACAAGCAAACTTTGTAACTTAGGACAAGTGAATTTTGTTGCAAATGATGAAATTAAGGCCTTCTTGCGAGCCTCTATTGCGCCCTGTACAATTTTCTGTATTATTCCAGTGTTATTTCCATTGCTGCTATCATTATCCACTAAAAAATTCAACCTAATTTACTCATAATTCTCATTACATTTGTTGATGGCTCCCATTACCAAGAAATGAAGTGTTGCTCTGCACCAACTCTCCAATGCTGCAGTCAGGAGTGGCAGATGCCCTAGCAGAGCCTCACTCAAGCATCTCCTGGTGGCAGCGAAGTAAAGTCTGAAGGTAAGCCAGATTCCTTGTGCCTTGAAAATCAATAATGGCAAAGTAGAGACTTTTAAGGACTTTTTTTACTCACCATTTCCCATGTAGTTATCTGTTGTAAAAAATGAAATGTGATAGCACAACCATGAAAAACTCCAAATTTTCTATTGCTTGGCAATCAATTAATAAGCATAGAGCAGACATTTGCAAAGAATATGATACTGGAGAACATTCATGTCAATTGATATAAATTTTTAACTCCAGCCATGCAAATAAAATACCTAGTTCTTAACCCATTTATGAATGCCAATGTGATCCAACAAGAACTTATGGAAAGTGTATACTTGGTACTGAAAGTGCCACTCAAGTTTATATATCTAATTAATTTTGAAAACTGGTATGTGAAATATTTGCCTTACTAGTATTGATATGAAAAGACGTTTTATAACCAGTAATTTGTGTTGCTACCACATTCATGTGCAGTTAAAAAATTAGGAACTTGTTTAGAATTCTATTAGGAGTCCTATATTGTATTCTTTTTTATTGGATACACACATCACTGCCAGCCACATCAACATTGTCCTCCACATCCCTCCAGGCTTGTTCCACTGCACATCTCAGCCTTGCGCCTGCACTCTCCTCTTGTGTGCCGTGCAAGGTGGAAGTTCAAGTTGAGGCTCAAAACGCCCTCCCAATCTCCTCACAGAACATTTCTGCTCTGTTGTCAAATCAGGTAAATTTACGCAATTTTAGCTTTCCTCAACTTGCACCACATTACACGCATTTTGCTTTTTGAGTATTCTTTGCTGTGGTTTTGTGTTGGTTGGTAAAAGTAAGCATGACATCAAAGTTTAGGCCAAGGATTTTTGGTTGTTAACAGTTAGAAGAAGTTCAGTACTGGACCATGTGTGGTGTTGTGAGGGTGTGATGATTTGGTGGTTGAGAATCCAGGTTTCAATTAAAAAATGAATGTAACTGAAATAATTTGAAATTATTATATCTAATTTTACAGAAGCACTAACTTGCATTTCATTTTATTTGTGTTTCAATTTGAAAAGCCAGAATCTATGCCCCAAGTTTATACCAGGAATTATTAACTTAATTATTTGCTCTGACCAACTAATAGTGTTGAAAAAGCTTTGCATGAATCAGAACACAATTTTTGCAACATTTCGAGTATTTTGCTGAAGACAAAACTTGAAAGTCAACTGTTTACTGTGGCTCTTAATAACAAGAGAGATTGTTTACTTTGTATTTTTTCATTAGTTTGACAAAAGTGGGTCAGCACCGGCACTAGGAGAAACTGCTGGTGTCTGGGGCATCCAGCTCAGCAACACATGGAAAAATCATTCAAGTTCCATGACTGTGAACAATCGGGACCCACAAGAAAATCAATGCAAGAGCATATTAACTTCAAAAATTTGTGTAGAAGTAAACACCAATGCCAGTTCTGTTTGAATTCATGTGCCACTGAAGTTGATCTCAAACAACATATTCTCCTACGTCATCCACAGAGAAATGCACAGAAATACTCTCAAAGTAATATGCTGATGGACGATGGTAGCAAAGAAATCCTGCACAATCATTGCCTTTCTGAATGTTCAACAATAAAGAAGTTTTCCTGCTCCCAGTGCGACTATTCTTGCAACAAAAAATGGAACTTGAAAAGTCATTTCCTTTCCAAGCATTCAACAGTGAAAACTTTTCAGTGCACCAGCCCTGAGTGTGATTATGCTTGCAACACAAAACATGACTCGAAAAGGCATATTCTTTGCAAACATTCAACTGAAAAACCTTTTTTGTGTTCCGAGTGTGATAATGCTTGTGCCAGAAAAAAAAGCTTGAGAAGTCATGTTCTTTGCAAGCATTCAACAGAAAAACCTTTTCAGAGCACCAAGTGTGATTCTGCTTGCACCAAAAAATGGGCCTTTAAAAGTCATTTTCTTCACAAACATTCCAGAGAAAAACCTTTTCAGTGCTCCAAGTGTGATTATGCTAGCACCACAAATGGGAACTTGAAAAGTCATTTAATTGACAAACATTCAACCAAAAAACCTGTACAGTGCTCTGAGTGTGATTATGCTTGCGCCATGGAATGTGACTTGAAATTACATTTTCTTAGCAAATATTCAACAGAAAAACCTTTTCAATGCTCTGAGTGTGATTATGCTTATGCCAGAAAAGAAAACTTGAAAAGTCATTTTCTTTGCAAACATTCAATGGAAAAACCTTTCCAGTGCATGGAGTGTGATTATGCTTGCACCACAAAATGGGCCTTGAAAAGTCATAATCTTTACAAACATTCAACAGAAAAACCTTTTCAGTGCGCCAAGTGTGATTATGCTTGCACCACAAATAGGAACTTGAAAAGTCATATTCTTTTCAAGCATTCAGCAGAAAAACTTATTCAGTGCTCCTAATGTGATTATGCTTGCTCCTCAATAGTGAACGTCAAAATTCATTTTTTTACAAATATTCAACCAATGAACCTGTATAGTGCTCTGAGTGTGATTATGCTTGCGCCATAAAACGTTACTTGAAACTGCATTTTCTTTGCTAGAATTCAACAGAAAAACCTTTCTGTGCTCTGAGTGTGATCATGCTTTCACATTAAAAGAGGACTTGGCAAGACATTTTCTTCAGAAGCATTCTGCAAAATAACTTTTCAGTGCACCAAGTGTGATGGGACTTGCACCACAGAAGGGGACTTGAAAAGACATTTTCTATGCAGGCATTCAACACAAAGAGACCCATCTGTGCTTCAAGTGTGATGATATGTATGTTGACAATGCATGTTTGAACAGCATCTGCACTCCAGAGGCTATCAGATACTGCTTTAGCAACCCAGGTGTCAGGATGCATGTGAATGTAGGAAGCTTGACACAGGAATCAAGTGCAGAACATTCAATCTTTAGATGCAACAGGACCAAACTTTGTAAAGTGCAGTACCTAACTCAAGGCCACCCACTGCCATCAAGGGAGTGGGCCTTAGCTGTTTTATGTCCCTCAAAGGTGGGAGTTGCTTTTTACTGCTTGGATATGAATTAGAGCAATGAAGCCAACATGACATCGACCGCAAGTGCTCAGTCATAGAAGTCGGAACATATTTGAATAAGAAAGGTCTTGTACATAGAAATAGGATATTAAATAGGTATAGGGGTTGTTATTGTCATCTCAGTGCATGACAAAATATTTTGAAATGTTGTTGCATTAGCTTGGATTTCGTTTTGCATAAAAGAAGAAAACTTAATGATGAAGAGCAAGTGCCTTGTGCTTGTTGGGTTTGAATGCTACTTTATTGTAATATCAGCAGCCCTTTTTCTTGAAGCCTTCTTGAGGGGCTGGCAGGCGTCAGTGTTGTGAGAGTGGCAGTCATGCTCCAAGGGATAACAGTGTTACAGTTATTCCCAGGTTTGCTAACTGGCTGTGTATAACTCTGCTGGTGGTTTTCTGATGACAGGAAACACTTTTATTATTATATAGGTTTACTTTATCAGTAATGCAGTAATCGTTCAAATCTTGCGATGGCTTTGGTTCACTGAATTTCATATCTTTCTTTAGTTTCAACATTTGTTTTATGTTCTATTTGTTAGATTTAACTGAAGAAAACATAACTGATTTAACTAAAAAAGAAAGAAACGTGAAACCCAATGTAATGATTTCATAAGTTTTAAGATTAGTGCTTCTATTTTTATGAGTTTTCTTATTTCCAGGAAACGGCTTGTTCATATATCTGGGTAAATTTGAGCTTAATTTCACTGCTTTAGGACTGATTCCTTTATTTTGTTATCTTACATTTGAAACAAAATATACGCTATTTCTATGGCAGCTGTTATATTATCCCTTAAACTGGGCGGCACAATCGATTTCAAGCAACAGATGGTCAGGAACGTGGTTCTGTCCAACCCTTGTAGCCAAGCAGTAGTCCTCCTGCTGCAATCATGACCAATAGATTTGCTGCTGTCTGGATGACTGCATTTACCTGTTGCTAAACATGTGTTTATATCTTGATTGTATATGGCCATTCAAATCTTTCTTACATAGCAGCTTAACCCGATGTAAGTAGCAGCTTGACCCGGCATACATAGCAACTTAACCTGGCACACACAACAGCTTAACCCGGCATACACAGCAGCTTAATCCCGCATACTCTGCAGCTTAACCTGGTGTACACAGCAGCTTATCCTGTTGTTTACTGCAGCTTAACCCATTAAAGCCAAGAATTATTCTGGGAGAAATTTAATATTTTTTTCAGTTTGAATACTTCATTTGGTTCTTTTAAAGTTATTAAAACATTCATTTCACAAAAATTCTACATGAATTCTGAAGTATGGCCTGGCAACTAATGTTGCCTTTTGGCAGTAAGATAAAGAATTTGAACTTCTATATAATGTATGGTAATAATATTGACCTGTGCCAATAAACTAAATTTGCTCTTGGTAAATTGAAAATGAAATGAATAATTTGGAATGATAAATATATCCATTCAGTAGAAACATATCATCGATCACCATTGCGGCATAGAAGAATAAAGATTGTGTGGGTAACTTCCTTGCATCCTGGGTGATGAGCAATAGTGCATAATTCGCATTTGCACACAGTCCTTTTTATGCTGTTTAGACATCTTGCATACTTTGTTTCTTCTTCCACCATCCAGTGCTGTGCTGTAGTTTTCAGGACAATATTCTAAGCAGGTCAGCTTGATGCAAATTTAGAACAGCTTTTCTTCCTGGCTGGGCTGAGTACTCATGGTTCCACTAACAGCATCTCTGATGAATTTTAAGCACTGAATATTGTTGCTGCATGTATTGAAAAGTCTCCAAGCATTTACAGCTCAGGCACTAACTATGGTGGTGGCCCCAGAAAAGGAGCAACCACAATTTTTTGAATGAATTTCTGCTCTGATAAGCTGCTAATTGTTGGTGAAACAAATCTGACTGGTAGGGTCTTCTATGATGCAGGTTATTGTGTCAAGAGAGAAGCGATACAGGCAGAAATAGTCTTGTGCTATCAAGATTGATCTCACTTGGAATTGTAAAATATTTACTCACAAACAATAGGAACACAGCCTTTTCTGTGGGCTTGTACCGGCCTGAGCAAAAACATCGTGTCCACCTTTAGTTTAGAGGTCAACTGACTGAAGGGCGAGCAACCGAGGTGAATAATACTTGTTCAGTAACTGTATGGAATATATATGATGCAGTGTGGGACTACAAAACTGAAATTTACCTTATATTATGAATGATACACAATTTTTTTGAGGTGGCAACTAAAGTTGCCAATAGCCTTTAATGGGTTAACCTGGCATACAAAGCAGTTTAACCCGTCGTACACAGTAGCTTACCCTGGCGTACACAGCAGCTTAACTGTATTGGAGCTTGACCCGTGCTATGGAGGAGCTTGATCCAGACTATGTAGGAGTTTGGTCTGAAGAATGTATCAGCTTAATCTGACATTGCTTGGCCCAGACATTCAATTAAAAATAATGCAAAGATATTCAGGAACAAGGAGTGGCCGCATGAAAAAACTTGATATTAATTAAATAGACCATTTCTTTCACTAACTATGGTGGTGGCCCCAGAAAAGGAGCAACCACAATTTTTTGAATGAATTTCTGCTCTGATAAGCTGCTAATTGTTGGTGAAACAAATCTGACTGGTAGGGTCTTCTATGATGCAGGTTATTGTGTCAAGAGAAAAGCGATACAGGCAGAAATAGTCTTGTGCTATCAAGATTGATCTCACTTGGAATTGTAAAATATTTACTCACAAACAATAGGAACACAGCCTTTTCTGTGGGCTTGTACCGGCCTGAGCAAAAACATCGTGTCCACCTTTAGTTTAGAGGTCAACTGACTGAAGGGCGAGCAACCGAGGTGAATAATACTTGTTCAGTAACTGTATGGAATATATATGATGCAGTGTGGGACTACAAAACTGAAATTTACCTTATATTATGAATGATACACAATTTTTTTGAGGTGGCAACTAAAGTTGCCAATAGGCTTTAATGGGTTAACCTGGCATACAAAGCAGCTTAACCCGTCGTACACAGTAGCTTACCCTGGCGTACACAGCAGCTTAACTGTGTTGGAGCTTGACCCGTGCTATGGAGGAGCTTGATCCAGACTATGTAGGAGTTTGGTCTGGAGAATGTATCAGCTTAATCTGACATTGCTTGGCCCAGACATTCAATTAAAAATAATGCAAAGATATTCAGGAACAAGGAGTGGCCGCATGAAAAAACTTGATATTAATTAAATAGACCATTTCTTGGGGTTAACTTTTAAAACATTATGTGGTACATTTTGTTGTCATATAATGTTTTTCTCTCTATAGTATGTGAAAGTCTCTTGGGTGGGTCATAATGAAAATGATCAAAT
Source organism: Hyalella azteca (assembly GCF_000764305.2). Taxonomy (NCBI): domain Eukaryota; kingdom Metazoa; phylum Arthropoda; class Malacostraca; order Amphipoda; family Hyalellidae; genus Hyalella; species Hyalella azteca. The sequence goes on along the minus strand of NW_025946168.1, from coordinate 8,538 downwards.
TTTGAGACTTTTTATTCATAATATAGATACTGCATTTCTTGTGAACTGAGAAATTATTCCATATGTTGCACCAAGAAGTTGGGAAGCACAAAATAGGTGATCTAATGGAATTCCATTTCCCCATGTCAAGGATGAAAAACTTGTCTTTAAGGAAGTTGCAGAAATTTAGAACAATTCATAAAAGGTTTTAATGTGTGTTTGGATGTCTTTGATCCACAATGTTGAAAAATTACACTAGTTCCACTTGAGAATGGCATTGAATTTAAATGATAAATCTATATAGCAACTCCTAAAGTGACTAGTAAATTTAGGGGAAATCCTTGAGTTCAACAAAATATTTGAGATTGATTTGTGCTGCCTTACTGGTTCCTTAGTAGAGGATTCTCATCAATGCCAGGATATGATGGTGAGTTTGCATCAATGTGGGAAGCTTTATTTTAGTGCAAGGAAGTAGGTCGAGTAGGTTTAGTGCAAGGAAGTTTAGTGCAAGGAAGTAGGTATGACTTTCTGTGCAAGGAAGTAGGTCATACCTACCAGGGGTCCTTGCAAACCCCCTTTCCTGAAGTGCAAACTTATGTCATCAGTTAACATGGGACCGGGAGTATAACTCAGAGTGGTAATTGTTAGTTCACTGCATAAAAATGACTTGTAGACCTAACCATGTATTCCTGTAATGGTAGTGGATTGAGTGCACACCTTAGGTTCATTAGGTTTGATTTTCTTCAGCTTTTCTGACTAGGTTAAAGCTCGCAAACTGATATATGAGTCATTTAAGGTTAAGTGGAACCCCATACCTTGGTCTTGCACTGGTCTCTTTTTCTTGCATCGTTCCCCATACATACTATGTTCTTTCTTCTTATGATTGGTTCTAGATCATTTATTAATAAAAAGACAGTAAAAGGTTGAATAGAAAGCTGGAGTAAGAAGGTTGTAAGGAAGTTGGAGACCATTAGTGAACCACTTTTCCTGAACCCTAAAGCAACTAACGCCCTCAGGCACACTGCCTGGCCAGCGACGCTTTTGACTTAGTGTCATGTAACACAATATTCAAATGTAGCCAAGTTGTGTGCATCAAAGATTATTGATACATCAGGCAAACAATTGTGTTTAAGTAACTTAGCACAAGTGAATTTTGTTGCAAATGTTTAAATTAAAGCCTTCTTATGAGCCTCTATTGCACTTTGTACAATTTTCTGTATCTATCCAGTGTTATTCCCATTGCTGCAAACATTATTTACTAAAAAAAAATTTAAGCTAATTTATTCAAAATTCTCATCACATTTGGTGATGTCGTCCAAAGAAGGCAGTGTTTTGCTGCACCAACTCTCTGATGCTGCAGTCAGGAGTGGCAGATGCCCTGAGCAGAGCCTCTCTCAAGCGTCTCCTGGTGGCAGCAAAGTAAAGTCTGAAGGTATGGAAAATATCATTTGTGCTAATCAGTTGTTATTATTCAGAGAAGGAACTGAGTTTATGTAAATTTGTCAAATTTATTTCTCATCTGTAATTATTTCTTAGGAGTTTCAGTACAATATCTGGTAACATTGTGTTGAAATATGCCACCTCGTGTGTCTCGCTCATCTGAATGATATTACCATTTTGTCTAAAGTTCACATGACTCATCAATTTAGTGAGCATTATAGTTACTATGAGATATCTTGCTCCATAGCCCAGTGGTACCAGTACACTAATGTATATATTTTCCAGCCTTGGAAAAGGTTGATCCTCCACCAGTCCTCAAAGTTCCTGCTATCTACATCAAGGAGGAACCTGAGAGTGAAACTGAAGAAGTATCCATCAAAGACGAACCATTCATATATGGAAATGAAGTAGGTGGAGTGTATATGCAAGTGAATGCTTGGGAAAGCTTTTAAAATTCCTGCATAAATTTTTATGAAAAAAGTGTCTGAATGACATTTCCATAATCAAATTGTCAAGTTAGGCATATAAGATAAATCTTAACCAAGTATTAAGTCAGTCTGAAATATTAAGCAATAATAATTAGGTATGTACCATCCACATTCTGATTCAAAAATTGGTGAGAAGTTACAAAAATTTGATTTATAATTACTTGCATTATGTTTGACATTCTAAATCCAAACTTATTTTTTTTTCTCTCGTTAGTGATTTTAAGTGACATCCATTTTAATTTATAAACAGGCAAGTGGAATATTTTCATTATGAAGCATTGACAATTAAGAGAAGAGATTTTTTAGCTAGTTATTTGTGATGCTACCATACACATGTGCTATTGATAAATTAGGAACTTGTAGCGATTTCTTTGGGAAGTTGTATATAATACATTCTCTTATAAAAGAACCTATCACTGCCAGCCACATCAACATTGTCCTCCACTTCTCCCCAGGCCTCTTCAACTCTAACATCTCCCTTGTTTACCATGCAAGGCAGAAGTTAAAGTTGAGGCTCACAACTCCTACCAAAACTCCTCACAGAACATTTCTGCTCATTTTTCAAATCATGTATGTATAAATAATTTTAGCTTTCCCTAATTTATGCCACACAACAAATTTTTTAGATTTTTCAGATTCATTAAAATCATAAGAGTTTTGTTTTCTTGTTTGCATTTGAATATAAAATTTGTGACCTAATAATCACTGGTTGTGAAATGGGGAACAGATGCAATTTTCCCTGTATATTTTAATCCTGCTAGTGAAATCTAATGATTTTCTATCTCCAGAAATAGATAGCAATTCCTTCCATTTTCCCCATGCAAGGATCAATTCCTTGAACAAGACTGTCTAATTCATGCAGTGTAGGAAAAGGAGGTAATGTGCTTGAAAAAGTTACCTCAAATTCAAATTTACCAATCAAATTTGAATTTTTTATGCAAATTGGAATTTAATATTCAAATTCAATATTTGGATTTGAATTTAATATATTAATTTTAATTCAATATTCAAATTAGAATTCAATATTTGAATTTTAATTCAATATCTGCATTTGAAGTCAATATTCAATTTTGAATTTAATATTCAAATTCAAATTTAATGTTCAAATTTGGATTAATAGTCAAATTTAAATTTAATATTTGAATTTGAATTTAATATTCAAATTAAAATTTAATATTCAAATTCTAATTTAAAATTCAGATTTGAATTTAATATTTGAATTTGAATATTATTATCAAATTAAAATTTAATATTCAAATTCATATTTAATATTTAAATTTGAGTATAATATTTGAATTCAAATTTAATACCTAGTCAAATTCCAATTTATTATTCAAATTTTAATTTGATATTCCAATTTTAATGTGTTATTTAAGTTTAAATTTCTTATTTAAATTTGAATTGGTTATTCAAATTTGAATTTAATATTTAAATTCAAATTTAATATTTGAATTTCAATTCAATGTTTGATTCTAAACTTAATATTCAAACTTGAATTCACTACCTTCAACATAACATCTTCTCCCTGTTCTCATGTATCTGGGATCACATTCCAGAAAGGAAGGGATTGGTAATAACATCACACAGCATAGGACAAAAATGAATTGCTTGAGTTCCCAACATTAGTTCTTTTGTCTTGAAGCTGTCCAGGGTCTGCTTGGGATAATATAATATCCTTACATATTGGAGAGCAAGCCCTATTTCATGTAGCCATGAACTAGCATCTACAAGTAAACAAAAATGGTGGACTAATATTGAGCATTAGAGCAGTGAAATAAAATTGTTATATCCTAATAATATGTTTAGCTCAGTAATTATAAGAATATTGTTTCCTAAGGCAAAAAAGCAAATTTGTTGGCATGGCCTGTGCTTGGCACCAGTGGCATTGAACCAGCTGAGGATAAAGCCAATGCTGATTCTCTACAAAGTTCTCTCTCCAAAGAGATGATAGTAGATGATGTTGTTATTGATACTCTTTTTGTAACTGTTTATTAGAATGCAGTGACCAGTATGAATTTGTGTGTACATCTTGTGGATCTCGAGAGTGATAATTTGGATTTGTCTATTTTTGGTAGTGGAGGCCAGCTATTGAGCAGTTCTGGTATGAGTCAATGGCTTACGTGTGTAGGCTGTTACTGGATTTTTTCTTATGTTGATTGGTAGAACTGGTTGAATTACATTGATGTATTTGGTGTTTTGAGTTTCTCGTTTTGTGAGGTTAGTGGTTTGGTCAGGTGACTTGGTGGAGGCTTCAGATGGAGGCACTGCATAAGGTATTGGGTGTGAAGAAGGTCAATGTTGGACAGTAAGTGTTCATCATTCAGAGTGAAGATATTGCTTGGCTGTTGTTCAACAAGTTACTGTATGAAAAGTGCAGCATTTTGAACCGTTGTAGTCGTGTAAAGAATGGACATCCAGTTGTGACAAGCAAAATCAATTATTGGGTGAGATGGTTTTGTCAGTTTATAGTAAGGTTACCAAGTCTTGTCCATATGATGTTCCTTAGAGGACTTTCATCACGTTTTGCTTTTTGAGGATGTGCTGTTGTGGTTTTGTTTTGGGTGGTGAAAGTAAGCCAAAATAGTTTAGGCCAAGGATTTTTGGGTTGTGTTCAATCAGAAGGAGCGCAATTGGCTCTCAAACTTGACTTGAGTGTGGTAATGGTACTGGGCCGCATGAGGTATTATGACAGTTACTTTCGGTTTGGTTGGTCGAGATTTCCTAATTTCAGTGATTGGAAAAAAGGGTAATGCCTAGCAGTTGAACTGTTACAACACATAACTTGGCCAAACCAAAGCCTATTGCAATCAGCTTCTAAATTTAAAAATTACTGTATCTAAAATAATGTTAAATTAATGTATCTAACTTTATACAAGTATAACTTGCACTGCATTTTCATTTATGTTTAAATTCTCAAGCCAGAATCTATGCCTCAATTTTTGACCAGGCAATACTAACTCACTTATTTGCCTTGACCAAGTAACCAAGTAATAGTGCTAAGTAATCATTGCATGAACTGGAACAGACTAAGCAAAAATTCCTAAACTTTTGTCACAATCTTCAATTTCTTTGGCAACAACTTGAGTATTTTTTCCGAAAATCAAACTTGAAAGTCAACAGTTTACTGTGGCTCTTATAAATATTTCAGATTGTTTTACTTTGCTTTTTTATCATTAGTGTGGTGAAGGTGGGTCAGCACCGGCATCAGCAAATGCTGCTGGCAGTGGTGACGTCTCTGGGGCGTCCAGCTCCAAGCAACACATAGAAAAATCATTCAAGTTCCATGACTGTGAACAAGCGGGTACCACAAGAAAATCAATGCAAGAGCGTATCAACTTGAAAAATTTGTGTGGAAGTAAACACCGATGCCAGTTCTGTTTGAATTCATGTGCCACTAAAGCTGATCTCAAACAACATATTTTCCTACGTCATCCACAGAGAAATGCACAGAAATGCTCACAAAGTAAATGCACTGATGGTTGCAAAGAAATCTTGCACAAGTGCCACCTTTCTAAACGTTCATCACTGAAGTTTTGTTGCTCCGAATGTGATTATGCTTACAACACAAATTGGAAATTGAAAAGACATTTCCTTTCAAAGCATTCAACAGAAAATTTTTTTCAGTGCACTGAGTGTGATTATGCTTGCGCCAGAAAAGAAAACTTGAAAAATCATTTTCTTTTAAAGCATTCCAAAGAAAAATCTTTTCAGTGCTCTGAGTGTAATTTTGTTTGCACCACGAAAGGAAACTTGAAAAGACATTTACTTTTCAAACATTCAAAAGATAAACCTATTCAGTGCTCCGAGTGTGATTATGCTTGCATTGTAAAAAGTGACTTGAAAAAACATTTTCTTTCCAAGCATTCAACAGAGAAACCTTTTCAGTGCTCCGAGTGTGATTATGCTTGCACCAGAAAAACAGACTTGAAAAGTCATTTTCTTTCCAAGCATTCAACAGAAAAACCTTTTCAATGCTCCGAGTGTGATTATGCTTGCATCACAAAAGGGAACTTGAAAATACATTTTCTATGCAAGCATTCAACACAAAAAGACTCATCTATGCTCTAAGTGTGATGATATGTGTGTCAAAAATGCATGTTTGAACAGCATCTGCTCTCCAGAGTCTATCAGAAACTGCTTCAGTGACCTAGGTGTGAGGATGCATGTGAATGTGGGTAGCTTGACACAGGAATCAAGTGCAGGACATTTGATCTATTGAGGCAACAGGACCAAGCTATGTAGAGTACCTAACCCAAGGCACCCACTGCCAACTCGAATGGGGGGCTTAGCTGTTCAATGTTCAATGAAGGTGACAGTCGCTTGTAGTGGCGTGGATATGAAATAGAACTACGAAGCCAAGATGATACAGCAGGTGCTCAGTCTTGGCAGTTGTAACATATTTGAATAAGAAAGGTTATGTACACAGAAATAGGTATTTAAATAGATAAAGTGGTTGTTAAAGACATCTCAGTGCACAACAAAATGTTTTTAAAATGTTGCTTGAGCTTGGATTTTGTTTTGCTTAAGAGAAGCAAAATTTGTATAGTTATGGAGAGCTATTGCCTTTTGCTTGTTCGTGGGGCTTGAATGCTACTTTATTGTAATATCAGCAGGCATTTTTCTTGTAGCCTACTTGAGGGGCTGGCAGGCATCAGTGTTGTGAGAGTGGCAGTCATGCTCCTAGGAATAACAGTGTTGCAGTATTCCCAGGTTTTCTAACTGGTGGTTTCTAACTCTGCAGACGGTTTTTCTGGCAACAGAATTCTCTTTTATTGTTGTATAGAGTTACTTTATCAGTAATTCAGTAATCGTTCAAATCTCGCGATGGCTTTGGTTCATTGAATTTAATATTTTATGTTTGTGTCAACAATTCTTTTACATTCTATTGGGTAGATTTAACTGAATAAGATTAGTAAAAGCTACCCCCAATGTAATGATATCATAAGTTTTATGATTAGTGCTTCTATTTTTATTAGTTGAGTATTTCCAGAAAATGGCTCGTTCATAAATCTGGTTCAATTTGAGCTGAATTTTGCTGATCTGAAACTGATTAAATGATTTCGTTTATATATAAATGTACAAAATATTATATTAATTATTCTGTATACAACCCTATTTCTATGGCAGCTTTTATACTATCCCTTGGACTGGGCGGCACAATCGATCTCAATCAACAGATGGTCAGGAAGGAGGTTGTGTCCAATCCTTGTAACTGAGCAGTAGTCCTCCTGCTGCGCTCACAACCAATACATTTGTTGTTGTCTGGATGTAAGGTTCAAGTAAAGGACGACTCCAAGTATATTCGACAATTAACCCTAAACTGCCACCGATCTTAACAAAGGAGGAATGAAAGCATAATAAACAAATATTTATTAAACAAAACACGTAAATTGATCACTAATAAATGAAAAGTTGAAAAGATCCTAGTAAATAACGCACAACAATGATAGCACACAGGACAACACAGCAATGATCGTACACAGCAAAGGTAGTTCACAGTAAAGGTAATGTACAGCAAAGATGATGCACAGCAAAGATAATGCACAGCAAAGGTAGTTCACAGCAATGGTAATCCACAGCACAGGTAATACACGGCAAAGGTAATGCACAGTAATGGTAATGCACAGCAATGGCACCGCAGTGGTGGGGCACAGCAGTGGCGGTCTACAACAATAGTCGTATACAGCAATGGTAGTACAGTGGACTGATGCTACATTTGCACGACGGGGCACTGAACTGATGGTGCACAGTCTGATGAGCACTGAGCTTATAGTACACAGGAAGGGCTAGTGAACTTGGGTTGAGACTGGACTGGTGCAGGTACTGGAGTTGGGAAGTACCGTCGAGGTTGGCCTAACTAGGAGCCGCATTTGCTGGCCAGGGGCCGCATTATCAAAACTTCGTAACTTTTTGTACTTCCGACAAAAAAGTTACGTATTACGTAAGTATACCCTAATTTTGGCATTATCAAAACATTCGTACGTAAGACTTAGCTAAAAGCGTACTATCAAAACCATCTGGCCAACTGACCAATCAGAGGCTTTGGATTTGTTTACATTCTGTGAACTTCGATGGCGGGAATCGATGCCTTTGATGGTATCGACTATCGAATGCTGTTTGTCGGTATTGCTCCTTGTTGGCCCAGAAAAAGCCGTTCTAAAATAGTTGTGAACTCTTTTTAATTAACAGCGTGAGTTGAAGAATAAATCTGTGTACGGAGCTAAAAATTATGGTTGACAAAGATATAAAGTAGTGCCGACTAGAAGGAATGAATTAATTGAATTTTTGAAAATGAATGAAAAAAATTTTGAAAAAATGAATTTAATTTTTTTCCAATAGCACTGCTTAGCACGATCACATATTTTGATTGTGCAAATGTTGCACGATCAAGTAGTGGAGCCATCACAAGTAGAGCCATCATTCTATGTGTGTATAATCCGCGCTGTCTGATTATTGACAAAATTCTATCACAAATCATGGTGTTGCTACTTGCTAGTAAATCAATAGTTTCCTATTGCTTCAGCAGACACTCTAAACTTGTGTGGAACTCCACTTACGACATCTCCGAGCAGGCGTACAGTTACGTTACGTAGGTTCCCGCGCAAATGTTTTGATAATACCACCTCTAGAG